>NW_021822911.1:16889614-17031620 GCF_901001165.1 Salmo trutta | reverse complement strand
AGAGACGAGAGAGAGGGAGAGAGAGAGAGACAGAGAGGGACAGAGAGAGAGAGAGAGACAGGGAGAGAGAGGGACAGAAAAAGAGACGGACAGAGAGAGAGAGAGAGAGAGAGAGACAGAGAGAGAGAGAGAGAGAGAGAGACAGAGGGATAGCAGTTAGTTAATAGTATCTCTTCTTGCAAATTCATCTTCTGCACATCTATCACTCCAGTGTTTAATTGCTAAATTGTAATTATTTCGCCACCACGGCCTTTATTAATTTATCCTTATCTTACCTCATTTGCACAACTGTATATAGATTTCTATTGTGTTATTGACTGTACGTTTGTTTATTCCATGTGTAACTCTGTGTTGTTGTTGTGTCACACTGCTTTGCTTTATCTTGGCCAGGTCGCAGTTGTAAATGAGAACTTGTTCTCAACTGGCCACCTGGTTAAATAAAGGACTTGTTCTCAACTGGCCTACCTGGTTAAATAAAGGACTTGTTCTCAACTGGCCTACCTGGCTAAATAAATGACTTGTTCTCAACTAGCCTACCTGGCTAAATAAAGGACTTGTTCTCAACTGGCCCACCTGGTTAAATAAAGGACTTGTTCTCAACTGGCCCACCTGGTTAAATAAAGGACTTGTTCTCAACTGGCCTACCTGGTTAAATAAAGGACTTGTTCTCAACTGGCCACCTGGTTAAATAAAGGTGAAATAAAATAAACAGTAATGGCATTACCCTGGCAACACAGAGAGAACATGATGAACAGTCTGTCATTGTAGAAAACGGACAACCCCTCCCCAACTCCCAGGTCAACCCGAGCCAATCAGCTACTGGTGTCCAGGGCTCCACGTAATACCCTCCACTGGATGACCCCTGACCTTTCCAGCACTGGGAGCTGATAGAGCACCCTCCACCTATACCCTGCCATGCTCTCAGCCCCCACAACCCCCTGCCTCTGATGCCCCTTCCCTCCCGCTAAGCCCACCTCCGTACGGTACAGTAGCCTCTGTGCTGCTTTGAGTCAGAACGCTGCCACCCTGCTCTCCAGGTCCACCAAACCCAGTGATCAGTGGTTCCTCCCAGACCCACGGCCCAGGCACCACACCCCCCCCCCCCCCCTCGTGTGGGTCTCAGCAGCTGCCAGGCCCTCAGTACTGCAGCATAGAAATCAGAGACCCCTGTTGTATTGAGTCTCTCCGGCCGCATGATGAAGAGCTGCTGATCCAGCCACAAACCCAATTCAGTTTTCCCTAAATGGCACCAAAAAATGTCTCCCTTTTTAATTTACCACTAAAACCTGTTCTCAGGACCAAGCCATAAAAAAATGTATTATAATAATAACTGGTTTACGTTTTAACTACCAACAATTGGTAAAAACTTTCCCCTTTCGGAAACAATGGGACGACCTCAGAGTTGACAAGTTACAAATCTGTTGTTCTGCCGCTGAACAAGGCAGTTAACCCACTGGTCCCCAGGAGGACGTCATTGTAAATAGAATTTGTTCTTAACTGACCTGCCTAGTTAAATAAAGGTTTCATTAAAAAGTCTGGCAATAACTTAACTTTTCATTATTTAGACAGACTCCTCTAAATAATAAATATAATAAAATAAAAACAGTTAAATGCTAAGTACTATACATAGGTTATATTAAAAAAAATAACAATAGACCCTATTTAGTATTATAATGGTATTTACTAACATAATATTATTACTATAATAGTTTCTAAACGTGTTCTAGGCTACCCTACCCTAGAATTAGGGTTCAGGATAAAATAGGTTATACGTAGGGTTAGAGTTTCTGTACAGCACTTTGTGACATCTGCTGATGTAAAAAGGTCTTTATAAATACATTTGATTGATTGTTAGGTTCAGGGTATTTAAAGAGATAAACTGTATGTGTTTATATCTCTCTTGCTCCTCCCTGTGGTCTTCTGTGGGAACTACATACCTCATTCACCACACTTGATAGGCTCATAATCTGAGGTAGCAACTGAGTCAGAGCTACAAATCAATGATCTCCACCTATCCATTAGGTTTACAACTCAGTGAACCTGCGCAGCATTCTCTCTATTTGATGTCTACGAACCAACAGATTACAACGATTATTATATTACCCAGCAGCCATTTAGAAACAAATAAAAAAAGGTTATTTCTTTTTTTTTCTTCTTCTAACTGTTTAAATCGGCCACATCTTGAAAAAGAGAACAGGGACATGCGATTTGTTGAGAATTTACACCTTTTTTTATATAAAAAAATAAATATATACAGTTAAATATGACCAGAACATGTTTAACGTTTGAAGGCTTTGCGCCAACCATCCCTGTAGGCAACTACAATCTATAACCAGGTGAACAGTGAGCTTCCTCACCAAGTAGCTGTAACCTAGTTAATAATAAGTTACCTGAGGTAAACCTACAAGGATAGTTAATAATAAGTTACCTGAGGTAAACCTACAAGGATAGTTAATAATAAGTTACCTGAGGTAAACCTACAAGGATAGTTACTAATAAGTTACCTGAGGTAAACCTACAAGGATAGTTAATAATAAGTTACCTGAGGTAAACCTACAAGGATAGTTAATAATAAGTTACCTGAGGTAAACCTACAAGGATAGTTACTAATAAGTTACCTGAGGTAAACCTACAAGGATAGTTAATAATAAGTTACCTGAGGTAAACCTACAAGGTTAGTTAATAATAAGTTACCTGAGGTAAACCTACAAGGATAGTTAATAATAAGTTACCTGAGGTAAACGTACAAGGATAGTTACTAATAAGTTACCTGAGGTAAACCTACAAGGATAGTTAATAATAAGTTACCTGAGGTAAACCTACAAGGATAGTTAATAATAAGTTACCTGAGGTAAACCTACAAGGTTAGTTAATAATAAGTTACCTGAGGTAAACCTACAAGGATAGTTAATAATAAGTTACCTGAGGTAAACCTACAAGGATAGTTAATAATAAGTTACCTGAGGTAAACCTACAAGGATAGTTAATAATAAGTTACCTGAGGTAAACCTACAAGGTTAGTTAATAATAAGTTACCTGAGGTAAACCTACAAGGATAGTTAATAATAAGTTACCTGAGGTAAACCTACAAGGATAGTTAATAATAAGTTACCTGAGGTAAACCTACAAGGATAGTTAATAATAAGTTACCTGAGGTAAACCTACAAGGATAGTTAATAATAAGTTACCTGAGGTAAACCTACAAGGATAGTTAATAATAAGTTACCTGAGGTAAACCTACAAGGATAGTTAATAATAAGTTACCTGAGGTAAACCTACAAGGATAGTTAATAATAAGTTACCTGAGGTAAACCTACAAGGATAGTTAATAATCAGTTACCTGAGGTAAACCTACAAGGATAGTTAATAATAAGTTACCTGAGGTAAACCTACAAGGATAGTTAATAATAAGTTACCCGAGGTAAACCTACAAGGATAGTTAATAATAAGTTACCTGAGGTAAACCTACAAGGTTAGTTAATAATAAGTTACCTGAGGTAAACCTACAAGGATAGTTAATAATAAGTTACCTGAGGTAAACCTACAAGGTTAGTTAATAATAAGTTACCTGAGGTAAACCTACAAGGTTAGTTAATAATAAGTTACCTGAGGTAAACCTACAAGGATAGTTAATAATAAGTTACCCGAGGTAAACCTACAAGGATAGTTAATAATAAGTTACCTGAGGTAAACCTACAAGGATAGTTAATAATAAGTTACCTGAGGTAAACCTACAAGGTTAGTTAATAATAAGTTACCTGAGGTAAACCTACAAGGATAGTTAATAATAAGTTACCTGAGGTAAACCTGCAAGGATAGTTAATAATAAGTTACCTGAGGTAAACCTACAAGGATAGTTAATAATAAGTTACCTGAGGTAAACCTACAAGGATAGTTAATAATAAGTTACCTGAGGTAAACCTACAAGGTTAGTTAATAATAAGTTACCTGAGGTAAACCTACAAGGATAGTTAATAATAAGTTACCTGAGGTAAACCTACAAGGTTAGTTAATAATAAGTTACCTGAGGTAAACCTACAAGGATAGTTAATAATAAGTTAGCTGAGGTAAACCTACAAGGTTAGTTAATAATAAGTTACCTGAGGTAAACCTACAAGGATAGTTAATAATAAGTTACCTGAGGTAAACCTACAAGGATAGTTAATAATAAGTTACCTGAGGTAAACCTATAAGGATAGTTAATAATAAGTTACCTGAGGTAAACCTACAAGGTTAACGCGGGCTGGAAGAGAATTACTTCAAAACCACAGCAAACAGCTGGGACATATAGTAATATTATATATATATAATATTATATCACTGGGCTCCTCTGTGCTAACAAACCCTGTGTACCACCCCTCCCCTGTTTAACCTTGAATTTCGTTCAGAAAAACACTTCCACATTTAGCAAAACGAACCAACTCTTTACGGATCTGTTCGGTGGTAATAAACGGAGGCAGATTGGACACCACTACTCTTGTCGAAATCAGCACCAACACACCCCCTCACATAAATCATACTGGTAACTAGCCGGACAACAAGACTCACCTTTTACATTACCACAACCACCGCCTTGTTCATTCTGGATACAGAGTGTATATGTTCCTCTCCCACCTGTTCACCGACCAGGATCAATAATTCCTCCACACCATTCTGGATACAGAGTGTATATGTTCCCACCTGTTCACCGACCAGGATCAATAATTCCTCCACACCATTCTGGATACAGAGTGTATATGTTCCTCTCCCCCCTGTTCACCGACCAGGATCAATAATTCCTCCACACCATTCTGGATACAGAGTGTATATGTTCCCACCTGTTCACCGACCAGGATCAATAATTCCTCCACACCATTCTGGATACAGAGTGTATATGTTCCTCTCCCACCTGTTCACCGACCAGGATCAATAATTCCTCCACACCATTCTGGATACAGAGTGTATATGTTCCTCTCCCACCTGTTCACCGACCAGGATCAATAATTCCTCCACACCATTCTGGATACAGAGTGTATATGTTCCCACCTGTTCACCGACCAGGATCAATAATTCCTCCACACCATTCTGGATACAGAGTGTATATGTTCCCACCTGTTCACCGACCAGGATCAATAATTCCTCCACACCATTCTCCACAACGCACCTGAAGAGACAGCGTTTCTTCTCCACTCGGTTGAGGACATCAAACTACCCTACTCCCCCCTCAACTCTAACCGATAAACAGAGGAAACCAGTAAACAAACCCTCCCACCATGAGAAAATACATTTGGAAAATAGGCAAAAGAATAGCTGCATTCTTCACGAACCACAAAACCTCACGTTACCTTCTTCTTCTTCTTCTATGGTATAATGGAGGTCCTCAAACCAACGTTAAAGGAGCATGGCGCCTCCTACTGTGCTGGAGTGTGTTCAATCACGGTTTACACCATTTCTAAATCCTCCTACCTAACTCAGTACTTCTGAGAAAATAAAAAAGAGCCCTACAAACCTGAATGTGCTGGGACCCAGCAGAATCTCACTACTACACCCATTCTCTCATTTCTCCATAATAACATTGATACCTACAACTGTCCAACCAAAACCACTGCCTTGTCTACTAGTATATTCCCAACAGTCATCTAGAACAGTAGCAGTGGGATGCTCAACCTCACAGCCTTGCAACCCAATAAGCTAATGACAATTTTCTTACGCCGTATACCCAAAGGCATCTCACCTGCCTCCACTAGTAAGACACATACAGATGTTGATTTAAATGCACCAATACATATCCTTAAAGCTATGTACTGGATTCTGTCCAGCTTAAGTCTTTGCTGCTGTTCCATAAACTATACACCCGTAATCAATTGTCGTCCTGATCAGAGCTCTATAAATATCCATCAACGATTGTCTGTCAGCATCCCATTCATAACCAGAGACCCACACAACCAACTACCATGAAAGTGATGGAATGAGAGAGAGAGACATCGTTACAACACTGTACATAGACATAATATAAAATTTCTTCTTCTTTGGAGTTTAACGGCGGTTGGCATCCAATATGTTGTATTACTGCCCCCAACTGGACTATAATATAAATCTATTTTACTTTGTGATACAAAATGGGAAAAGGGGAAATTATGATAATACTAAATAAAACCCTTCCAACTAACCCTACACTCATTAAAACCCACTACCCCATTCCACTACTTTGACCCTATCTGCTCCTGCACCAGACCAACTAACCCTACACTCATTAAAACCCACTACCCCATTCCACTACTTTGACCCTATCTGCTCCTGCACCAGGCCAACTAACCCTACACTCATTAAAACCCACTACCCCATTCCACTACTTTGACCCTATCTGCTCCTGCACCAGGCCAACTAACCCTACACTCATTAAAACCCACTACCCCATTCCACTACTTTGACCCTATCTGCTCCTGCACCAGGCCAACTAACCCTACACTCATTAAAACCCACTACCCCATTCCACTACTTTGACCCTATCTGCTCCTGCACCAGGCCAACTAACCCTACACTCATTAAAACCCACTACCCCATTCCACTACTTTGACCCTATCTGCTCCTGCACCAGGCCAACTAACCCTACACTCATTAAAACCCACTACCCCCATTCCACTACTTTGACCCTATCTGCTCCTGCACCAGGCCAACTAACCCTACACTCATTAAAACCCACTACCCCATTCCACTACTTTGACCCTATCTGCTCCTGCACCAGGCCAACTAACCCTACACTCATTAAAACCCACTACCCCCATTCCACTACTTTGACCCTATCTGCTCCTGCACCAGGCCAACTAACCCTACACTCATTAAAACCCACTACCCCATTCCACTACTTTGACCCTATCTGCTCCTGCACCAGGCCAACTAACCCTACACTCATTAAAACCCACTACCCCATTCCACTACTTTGACCCTATCTGCTCCTGCACCAGGCCAACGGCCTGGGAGGACGGGACACCACCACTCAACACACCCTGGAACTCTTCTGAAGTCAAATCTAGTATGACCAAATACTTCTCTGTAGCTGCCACCAAAACATATTTTTTTCTGTGATTTACATTCCATTTCTGCGGTACAGTTAATAACCATTTGCTATGAACACTAAGAAGCCAACCTTACTGAAGCATATATCACTGGTTGGCCCATCCCTCTGTGCTGTCACAGATCTACTACTCACAGGGATCCTCTCAGGATCCCTCAGCCTTGTCCCATCCTCCTCTACTTTCTGCACTGCCTCAGCAGTGACAACCTGTTCCCAACAGTGGGGTCAGTGGGATTGGATAGGGGCCCCTCTACCTCTCTCTCTCTCTCTCTCTCTCTCTGACTGGAGGAGACAGGTGAAATGGTGTGTCTCCTCTGGTCAACAATACTCACCTTGAAAGACTCCACAGCCTGTTGGAGCTCCTTCAGCTCCTTCTCTCTCTCCTGGAATCTCTGCTGGACCTTCTGCTGACTCATCCCCAGCTGCCTCTGTGGAGAATCACTCTTCAATGAGCTGTCAAGCTTTATTAGTCCAGTAGATCAATAGTATAGTAATGTGACATAGGGCCCATAGAGAGGAAGGTCTAAAAAATGGATGGTCCATTTACTAAATGATATTTATTTGTTGCTATGTGAATGATTATAGTTTGTATGGTAGGACTACATGTATCAACAGGTTGAGACTGAACTTTGGACTCATAAAAGGCCATTCAGAATGATAATAGTGTTTGACATTATAAAATGGTGATACATCTGGAGAATCTGGGTTAACATATCAATATACTCAAGGTTTGTGTTCATATTTGTTCTGCTGAGGATCCATTTATTTCAATGATCTCATGTTCAAACAGCCTTAGTTCCTACTGTATCTTTAATCCTTTGTTTATCAGACAGTCACCAACAAGTTGTTCTGGTCTTACCTGTTTCTCAGTCCTCTCTGCTGCAGCTGACACTGTATCATGGCCTTTATGTTCATCCATTGTACACAGATAACAGATACACTGCTGATCGGTACGACAGTAAACCTCCAGCAGTTTGTCATGATGAGAGCAGATCTTCTCCTGTAGTTGTGCGGTGGCTTTGACCAGCTTGTGCTTCTTCAAAGCAGGAGATTCATAGTGAGATTGGAGGTGAGTCTCACAGTAAGAGGCCAGACACACCAGACAGGACATGAGGGCTTTCTGCTTTCTGGTCCCAGTGCAGACATCACACGCCACATCTCCAGGTCCAGCATAGCACAGAGCAGGAGGGGGAGCAGCCTGGAGTCCTGTCTTCTTCAGTTTCTCCACCAGCTCAGCCAACATGTTATTTTTACTCAGCGTAGGCCTCGGACTGAAGGTCTGTCTGCACTGAGGACAGCTATAGACCCCTTTCAGAACATCCTGATCCCAGCAGCCCTCAATACAGCTCCTACAGTAACTGTGTCCACAGGGGATGGCGACTGGTTCCTTCAGTAGATCCAGACAGACAGAACAACAGAACTGGTCCTGGTCCAGCAGAACTCCCTGCTGAGCCATTTGGACGGTTGTTCACTCTCACACAGACAGACGAGACAGAGACTCAGATCAGTTTCGTTTCCTCAGAAGAGAGTTTGTGGGAGGGGGATGGACTTCCTGGTTCTGCCAGAGGGGTGGGGTTAGAGGGAGGGAGGGAGGGAGGAAGAGAGAGAGGAACTGCATGCAACAGCAAGAGGGAGACAAATAATTTTGTTCCAATGTTAGAGCCCTTAACATGGAACAAATGACATAATGAATCTTAAAATGTGAGTTGCTGGAATATATGAAGGTTAACAGTTTCTATGAAGTACGTATGTATCATTATATTAATGACCTTTATAATGCCTTATAAATCAATAAGTCCTGAGGAGGTGTGATATATGGTTATTATACAGAACCACGGCAAAGGGCTGTTCTTAGACAAGACACAACACGGATTGAGAATTATCTAACACTTTCAACAATACAATCACATTTTATTTTATTGGTTTCATACACATATTTATCAGATGTTATTGTGGGTGAAGTGAAATGCTTGTGTTTCCAGCTCCAACAGTGCAGTAATATCTAACAATGCTTGTGTTCCTAGCTCACAGAGGGCAAATCTAAAAAGTCAATGAAAATATTAGGACAAGCAATGATATATATATATATATATATACTGTGTACTGTGATGTGATGCATAGACAATTTGGAGTACATCTGTAGTATATCTGAAGAATAGTAGATGTACAGTAGTAGTTATATAGGATGAACCATGACTAGAATACAGTATATACATATGAAGTAGACAGTAGTAGTTATATAGGATGAACCAGGACTAGAATACAGTATATACATATGAAGTAGACAGCAGTAGTTATATAGGATGAACCATGACTAGAATACAGTATATACATATGAAGTGGACAGCAGTAGTTATATAGGATGAACCAGGACTAGAATACAGTATATACATATGAAGTAGACAGTAGTAGTTATATAGGATGAACCAGGACTAGAATACAGTATATACATATGAAGTAGACAGTAGTAGTTATATAGAATACAGTATATACATATGAAGTAGACTGCAGTAGTTATATAGAATACAGTATATACATATGAAGTGGACAGCAGTAGTTATATAGGATGAACCAGGACTAGAATACAGTATATACATATGAAGTGGACAGCAGTAGTTATATAGGATGAACCAGGACTAGAATACAGTATATACATATGAAGTAGACAGCAGTAGTTATATAGAATACAGTATATACATATGAAGTGGACAGCAGTAGTTATATAGGATGAACCAGGACTAGAATACAGTATATACATATGAAGTGGACAGCAGTAGTTATATAGAATACAGTATATACATATGAAGTGGACAGCAGTAGTTATATAGAATACAGTATATACATATGAAGTGGACAGCAGTAGTTATATAGGATGAACCAGGACTAGAATACAGTATATACATATGAAGTGGACAGCAGTAGTTATATAGAATACAGTATATACATATGAAGTGGACAGCAGTAGTTATATAGAATACAGTATATACATATGAAGTGGACAGTAGTAGTTATATAGGATGAACCAGGACTAGAATACAGTATATACATATGAAGTGGACAGTAGTAGTTATATAGGATGAACCAGGACTAGAATACAGTATATACATATGAAGTGGACAGCAGTAGTTATATAGGATGAACCATGTCTAGAATACAGTATATACATATGAAGTGGACAGTAGTAGTTATATAGGATGAACCAGGACTAGAATACAGTATATACATATGAAGTGGACAGCAGTAGTTATATAGAATACAGTATATACATATGAAGTGGACAGCAGTAGTTATATAGAATACAGTATATACATATGAAGTGGACAGCAGTAGTTATATAGGATGAACCAGGACTGGAATACAGTATATACATATGAAGTAGACAGCAGTAGTTATATAGAATACAGTATATACATATGAAGTGGACAGCAGTAGTTATATAGGATGAACCAGGACTAGAATACAGTATATACATATGAAGTGGACAGCAGTAGTTATATAGAATACAGTATATACATATGAAGTGGACAGCAGTAGTTATATAGGATGAACCAGGACTGGAATACAGTATATACATATGAAGTAGACAGCAGTAGTTATATAGAATACAGTATATACATATGAAGTGGACAGCAGTAGTTATATAGGATGAACCATGACTAGAATACAGTATATACATATGAAGTGGACAGCAGTAGTTATATAGGATGAACCAGGACTGGAATACAGTATATACATATGAAGTGGACAGCAGTAGTTATATAGGATGAACCATGACTAGAATACAGTATATACATATGAAGTGGACAGCAGTAGTTATATAGGATGAACCAGGACTGGAATACAGTATATACATATGAAGTGGACAGCAGTAGTTATATAGGATGAACCAGGACTAGAATACAGTATATACATATGAAGTGGACAGCAGTAGTTATATAGGATGAACCATGACTAGAATACAGTATATACATATGAAGTGGACAGCAGTAGTTATATAGAATACAGTATATACATATGAAGTGGACAGCAGTAGTTATATGGGATGAACCATGACTAGAATACAGTATATACATATGAAGTGGACAGCAGTAGTTATATAGGATGAACCAGGACTAGAATACAGTATATACATATGAAGTGGACAGTAGTAGTTATATAGAATACAGTATATACATATGAAGTGGACAGCAGTAGTTATATAGGATGAACCAGGACTGGAATACAGTATATACATATGAAGTAGACAGCAGTAGTTATATAGGATGAACCAGGACTAGAATACAGTATATACATATGAAGTGTACAGCAGTAGTTATATAGGATGAACCATGACTAGAATACAGTATATACATATGAAGTGGACAGCAGTAGTTATATAGGATGAACCATGACTAGAATACAGTATATACATATGAAGTGGACAGCAGTAGTTATATAGGATGAACCAGGACTGGAATACAGTATATACATATGAAGTGGACAGCAGTAGTTATATAGGATGAACCAGGACTAGAATACAGTATATACATATGAAGTGGACAGCAGTAGTTATATAGGATGAACCATGACTAGAATACAGTATATACATATGAAGTGGACAGCAGTAGTTATATAGAATACAGTATATACATATGAAGTGGACAGCAGTAGTTATATGGGATGAACCATGACTAGAATACAGTATATACATATGAAGTGGACAGCAGTAGTTATATAGGATGAACCAGGACTAGAATACAGTATATACATATGAAGTGGACAGTAGTAGTTATATAGAATACAGTATATACATATGAAGTGGACAGCAGTAGTTATATAGGATGAACCAGGACTGGAATACAGTATATACATATGAAGTAGACAGCAGTAGTTATATAGGATGAACCAGGACTAGAATACAGTATATACATATGAAGTGTACAGCAGTAGTTATATAGGATGAACCATGACTAGAATACAGTATATACATATGAAGTGGACAGCAGTAGTTATATAGGATGAACCATGACTAGAATACAGTATATACATATGAAGTGGACAGCAGTAGTTATATAGGATGAACCAGGACTGGAATACAGTATATGCATATGAAGTGGACAGCAGTAGTTATATAGAATACAGTATATACATATGAAGTGGACAGCAGTAGTTATATAGGATGAACCAGGACTAGAATACAGTATATACATATGAAGTGGACAGCAGTAGTTATATAGAATACAGTATATACATATGAAGTGGACAGCAGTAGTTATATGGGATGAACCAGGACTAGAATACAGTATATACATATGAAGTGGACAGCAGTAGTTATATAGGATGAACCAGGACTAGAATACAGTATATACATATGAAGTGGACAGCAGTAGTTATATAGGATGAACCATGTCTAGAATACAGTATATACATATGAAGTGGACAGCAGTAGTTATATAGAATACAGTATATACATATGAAGTGGACAGCAGTAGTTATATAGGATGAACCAGGACTAGAGTACAGTATATACATATGAAGTAGACAGCAGTAGTTATATAGAATACAGTATATACATATGAAGTGGACAGCAGTAGTTATATAGAATACAGTATATACATATGAAGTAGACAGCAGTAGTTATATAGAATACAGTATATACATATGAAGTGGACAGCAGTAGTTATATAGAATACAGTATATACATATGAAGTGGACAGCAGTAGTTACATAGAATACAGTATATACATATGAAGTAGACAGCAGTAGTTATATAGGATGAACCAGGACTAGAGTACAGTATATACATATGAAGTAGACAGCAGTAGTTATATAGAATACAGTATATACATATTAAGTGGACAGCAGTAGTTATATAGAATACAGTATATACATATGAAGTAGTAGGCCTCGGACTGAAGGTCTGTCTGCACTGAGGACAGCTATAGACCCCTTTCAGAACATCCTGATCCCAGCAGTCCTCAATACAGCTCCTACAGTAACTGTGTCCACAGGCAGTAGTGACCGGCTCCTTCAGTAGATCCAGACAGACAGAACAACAGAACTGGTCCTGGTCCAGCAGAACTCCCTGTTGAGCCATTTGGACGGTTATTCACTCTCACACAGACAGACAATACACAGAGACTCAGATCAGTTTTGTTTCCTCAGAAGAGAGTTTGTGGGAGGGGGATGGACTTCCTGGTTCTGCCAGAGGGGTGGGGTTAGAGGGAGGGAGGGAGGAAGAGAGAGAGGAACTGCATGCAACAGCAAGAGGGAGACAAATAGTCTTGTTCCTTGGTTAGAGCCCTTAACATGGAATAAATGAAATAATGAATCTTAAAATGTGAGTTATTAGAATATAAAGGGTAACAGTTTCTATGAAGTACATATTATAATTATTTTAATGACCTTTAAAATGCCTTATAATACACTTATGTGTTCTAATAAGCAATAAGGCCTGAGGAGGTATGGTATATGTAAGGATTGCGGACCTGGTGGCAGTGAAGTCAGACGCAGGAGAGCAGAGATGGGTAATAGCCGGAGTAGTTTAATACAAAACGAACCTACATGGGAACAAAACCCGATGCGCACCAGTAACAGAGTACAAGCACTTACAAACAAACAATTCCACACAAGGACATGGGGGGAACAGAGGGTTAAATACACAACAATTCATGATGGAAATGGAAACCAGATGTGTAAGAAAACAAGACAAAACAAATGGAAAATTAAAAAGTGGATCGACAATGACTAGAAGACCGGTGACGCCGACCGCCGAACGAGGAGAGGAAATGACTTCGGTGGAAGTGGTGACAGTATATGGCTAATATACAGCACCACGGCTAAGTGCTGTTTTTAGGCACCACGCAAAGCGGATTGAGAATTATGTAACACTTTCAAAAATACAATCAAATAAAAATGTTATTGGTCACATACACATATTTAGTAGATGTTATTGTGGGTGTAGTGAAATGCTTGTGTTCCTGGTTCCAACAGTGCAGTAGTATCTAACAATACACCCTAATGTAAATGTCACAGGTGTCGTAGGGTTTAGACCAAGACGCAGTGGGAAAATGTACACTCATCTTCTTTTATTAAAGGACAAAGAAGGAAAACCAAAACAAACGACAAAGAACAGGCCAGTAAGGCACAAAGCTATACACAGCAACAATCTGCCACAAAACCCCCATGACAAACAAACTCCTAATTATAGGACCTTCAATCAGAGGCAACGATAACCAGCTGCCTCCAATTGAAGGTCCAACCCCAATTAACTAAACATAGAACTACAATAGACAAGACAGAACATAGAAATACACTAACATAGAACATAGACTAACAAACCCCGGACCACATAAACCAAACACCCCTCTACCTAAATACATAGCCCGAAACACATAAACCAAACACCCCTCTACCTAAATACATAGCCCGAAACACATAAACCAAACACCCCTCTACCTAAATACATAGTTGAAAGGCTAAGTGTCCTCCTGAGAAGAAGTTGACAGCCTTCAAACATAGAATATTTTTGGGTCAAAAAAAAGAATATACAGCTGTCTTTAATAAGATCAAACTGAACTAACTGCTATCTTGAAATGTTGAAAAAGTGTTTTTAAATAGCTCAATCTTATCACTCAATATGAGTCAAAATCTGTCACTTCCAGGACTGCTCATTTTGTCAAAAATGAAAAAATTAACAACTCACAGCTGTGTTAATAGACCCAACTCAAACATCTGCTATCTTGAAATGTCCAAAAAAGGTATTTAAATGGGCCTACCAGACATCTTCTTGAGAGAAGATAAGGTCAGGGACTCCTGACTGACTCTCTGTCATGTTGAAATAGGTTCTCCTGTCTTACTTTCTGTCATGTTGAGATGGGTTTCCCTGTCTTACTTTCTGTCATGTTGAGATTGGTTAGTTCTTCTTGAGAGAACTAACCCAAAATTAGTCCAACTAACCCAAAATTAGTCGAAAGGCTAAGGGATTTTCTAAATAGCTCAGTCTTATCACTCAATATGAGTCAAAATCTGTCACTTCCAGGACTGCTCATTTTGTCAAAAATGAAAAAATGAAAAAAAACAAAAAAACAACAACTCACAGCTGTATAACTAACGGTGTACACCCGGTGTATCCAGTATAAACTAAACGGTGTACACCCGGTGTATCCAGTATAAACTAAACGGTGTACACCCGGTGTATCCAGTATAAATTATCGGTGTACACCAGGTGTATCCATGATATGATATGGATATTAGCCCCAGTGGGGAAATCCAGGCTCTGAAATGAAAGAGTTACTATTTATGTGATTTAACAAAAAGTGACTGACAAAAAAACAGCTGTGTTACACTTACCATGTTGGTGACGCACAGGAATCAAAATGCAACACTTCAAAATGTAGCTAGCTGTTTTCTACAAGTTGTCCTCTAACCAGTGATGTACACATTATTCCCAGATTCCGTGTGGTTTTTGAGCTGTTAGTTTTAACAGGACGTGCAACCTCATCTCCCTTCTGTCACACAAATGATTTTAGCGATGAGTTATGACAAATAAGTGTTGTGTTCCTTTGTTTAGCGACCCCTACATTTAAATGCATCACTCCAAGATGTAGCTGACTGTCTTCTGCAGGTTGTCCTCTAATCAGTGAGGTAAAATATATCTCCCATTTCCATGTGTTTGTTTAGTTGTGTTAGTTTCAACAGCACGTACAACCTGATTTCCCCCCTAATCGATATCAGTGATTTATTGCTACTTGTCAAAACTACAGCATTTCTGGTGCTTGTGCATTTTAAAAGGTGCTTGTTTTAAAAATTGTTATCTAGTTGTGTTGTTGTCATGTTGTGTCATGTTGTGAATGTTGTATTGCAGTAACCAACTGTATTTAATGGTGTTATGTAGTTGTGTTGTCATGTTGTGAATGTTGTATTGTAGTAACCCTCAACTGTATTTAATGGTGTTATGTAGTTGTGTTGTCATGTTGTGAATGTTGTATTGTAGTAACCCTCAACTGTATTTAATGGTGTTATGTAGTTGTGTTGTCATGTTTTGGATATTGTATTGTAGTAGGCCTAGCCCTCACCAACAGAGACAGCAACAGACAACACAGAGAAAGTGATGGAGAGGATGGGAGTGTACAGTTGGACGAGCATGGTGTTTGCAACGCCAGGGTTGTGGGTTCGATTCCCAAAGGGGGCCAGCACAGGAAAAAAAAAATGTATGAAATGTATGCATTCACTACTGTAAGTCGCTCTGGATAAGAGCGTCTGCTAAAATGACTAAAATGTAAAAAATGTACAGTAGACTGGGATTCTAATTACTGCACTGTGTGTGTGTGTGTGTGTGTGTGTGTGTGTGTGTGTGTGTGTGTGTGTGTGTGTGTGTGTGTGTGTTGTGTGTGTGTGTGTGTGTGTGTGTGTGTGTGTGTGTGTGTGTGTGTGTGTGTGTGAGAGTGTGTGTGTGAGAGTGTGTTTAGGTACTGTAGGATTCTTTAATCAGTGTGGCTCATTGGACAGGTCAGAGTCTCAACACAATTGAAAACTTACCATCAACAAAACACCAAATTATGGAATTTCTCGTGGAAGAATGGTTTCACATCCCTCCAATAGAGTTCCAGACACTTGTAGGAGCTGTTAAGAGAGAGGGAGGGAGAGAGAACAGGAAGAACCTGATATGTATATGAGTAGAGCAAACGAAAGTAACATTCGACGACCTAATGATCATTCAGACTCCGTTTAAAAAGGTAAGACAACAATTGTGTATTCATATAGTTGATGATATTGTTATGTGTATTCATATAGTTGATGATATTGTTATGTGTATTCATATAGTTGATGATATTGTTATGTGTATTCATATAGTTGATGATATTGTTATGTGTATTCATATAGTTGATGATATTGTTATGTGTATTCATATAGTTGATGATATTGTTATGTGTATTAATATAGTTGATGATATTGTTATGTGAATTAATATAGTTGATGATATTGTTATGTGTATTCATATAGTTGATGATATTGTTATGTGTATTCATATAGTTGATGATATTGTTATGTGTATTCATATAGTTGATGATATTGTTATGTGTATTCATATAGTTGATGATATTGTTATGTGTAGTCATATAGTTGATGATATTGTTATGTGTATTCATATAGTTGATGATATTGTTATGTGTATTAATATAGTTGATTATATTTTTGGTGGACAGTGTTATAATAGTCCTACTCTCCTGAATTCGTTCTGTGCCCATCTGTGTGCCCCAGGGTGATCGCTCCTACACTATCTAGAATCTGAAAGGGTTCTTTGGCTGTCCCATAGGAGAACACTTTGTACAACCTTTTTGGTACTAGGTAGACCCTTTTGGGTTCCGTGAAGAACCCTTTCCACAGAGGGTTCTACATGGAAGCCAGAAGGGTTCTACCTGGAACCCAAAAGCGTTCTCCTATGGGGACGGCCGGAGGACCCGTTTGGAACCCTTTATTCTAAGAGTGTACTGTATCATAGGTCTATAGACTTGTCTTCTCAAAACAGGCTTAAAACACGAGCAACAAACAAACATGTTCTCTTTATAATCTATAGTTAACTCTTTTCACTCAGGAAGGTATGCTGTGTGAAAGAGAGACAAATAAATATTGTTCGAGAGCCTAACAACAACTTACCCTTCCTCAAAACAGTTTGTGTGTATTCATTAGTGCCCACCGTAGCAAAACGTTTGGCAACAGAAACCGTTTAGGTCACATTGTACAGCGTTTAGAGTAAACGGTTTATGTTTTATTTAACATCTTAAAACTGTTGGCTGTGGAGTAAACTAATGAACACAACCCAGGTTGTAGCCTACGACTCGGCATGGTGATACCTGCCTGATGCTGAAACCTGAACGTAGCCTGAGGGGTATACTATGATACAGGCTTGATATACTGGTTTTCTAAAGCTAGCCAGCTTCAGTTAGCGTCACATTCCATCTCAGGCCTCATCCATCAGAATATACAGAACAGAACAGAAAAAATCGCAAATTAAGTTTCAAGGTGAGAATCCTGCCAGGGATTATTGTAAAGTGTGTAGAGAAATTAAATGTAATGTTAGTATAGTGAATGACAGTAAAACCCTCCTAACAGTCTACTACTACTGAGACAGGTTGGTGTAATGTTAGTATAGTGAATGACAGTAAAACCCTCCTAACAGTCTACTACTACTGAGACAGGTTGGTGTAATGTTAGTATAGTGAATGACAGTAAAACCCTCCTAACAGTCTACTACTACTGAGACAGGTTGGTGTAATGTTAGTATAGTGAATGACAGTAAAACCCTCCTAACAGTCTACTACTACTGAGACAGGTTGGTATCAGTTTAATCATACAACATGGAGCTGACTGGACGTGGTCAAGTCAAATTCAATATATCAATATTCAGATATTATAGTTCTACATTTAACATTTCATATGATAGTGTAATTGTATCATAGTTCCACTATAGTGTAGTGATCCTCTACATTTCATATGATAATGTAATTGTAACGGTTGTCGTCGGGAATGGAGGACCAAAACGCAGCAGGAATGTGGATGCTTATCTTGTATTTATTTTAAAACAAAGTGAACACCAAAATAACAAAAAGATGAACTCACGAACAACAAAACAGTCTTGTCATGCTCACACACGCAAAACAAGAAACAAGCTCACACAAACACTACACCAAACAATTACCCATATATAGGACTCTCAATCAGAGGCAACGAGAAACACCTGCCTCCAATTGAGAGTCCAGCACCCAAACCTAAACATAGAAAACTTAAACTAGACAGAATGCAGAAATACAACCTAGAACATACTAACCTAGAACATACACCCAAAACCCAGGAACACATAAATCAAACACCCCTCTACAACACACACAAAACCCCCACCATACAAAACAAACATCCCTGCCACGTCCTGACCAAAATACTAAACAACTACTCCCTCTGCTGGTCAGGACATGACAGTAATTGTATCATAGTTCCACTATAGTGTAGTGAACCTCTACATTTCATATGATAATGTAATTGTATCATAGTTCCTCTATAGTGTAGTGATCCTCTACATTTCATATGATAATGTAATTGTATCATAGTTCCACTATAGTGTAGTGATCCTCTACATTTCATATGATAATGTAATTGTATCATAGTTCCTCTATAGTGTAGTGATCCTCTACATTTCATATGATAATGTAATTGTATCATAGTTCCTCTATAGTGTAGTGATCCTCTACATTTCATATGATAATGTAATTGTATCATAGTTCCACTATAATGTAGTGATCCTCTACATTTCATATGATAATGTAATTGTATCATAGTTCCTCTATAGTGTAGTGATCCTCTACATTTCATATGATAATGTAATTGTATCATAGTTCCTCTATAGTGTAGTGATCCTCTACATTTCATATGATAATGTAATTGTATCATAGTTCAACTATAATGTAGTGATCCTCTACATTTCATATGATAATGTAATTGTATCATAGTTCCTCTATAGTGTAGTGAACCTCTACATTTCATATGATAATGTAATTGTATTATAGTTCCTCTATAGTGTAGTGATCCTCTACATTTCATATGATAATGTAATTATATCATAGTTCCTCTATAGTGTAGTGATCCTCTACATTTCATATGATAATGTAATTGTATCATAGTTCTACTATAGTGCAGTGATCCTCTACATTTCATATGATAATGTAATTGTATCATAGTTCCACTATAATGTAGTGAACCTCTACATTTCATATGATAATGTAATTGTATTATAGTTCTACTATAGTGTAGTGATCCTCTACATTTCATATGATAATGGAATTGTATCATAGTTCCTCTATAGTGCAGTGATCCTCGCTATATGAGCCACTTCACAATTCCAACCAAGTGACCCAATTGGTGCCAATGGAGCGATGTGTAGGTTGTTGGCCTTTTACATGTGTGACCTGGGTTCGCTTCCCTGCCCAGCTGTTTGCTACATTGGTGTCAGAAGTGGGTGTATATGAGGCCATCAGAATGCATGGACCGGATGTGTGAGGGGTCTGAGTAGTTGAAGCACGGGACTTGCTTTTATAGGGAGCAGTGTGAGCAAGGTTACAATTCCCATCGCAGCAATAGGGTTAACACTATTAATACTGATACTGGGTCAACACTATTAATACTGATACTGGTTTAACACTATTAATACTGATACTGGGTTAACCCTATTGATACTGATACTGGGTTAACCCTATTGATACTGATACTGGGTTAACCCTATTTATACTGATACTGGGTTAACCCTATTAATACTGATACTGATAACCCTATTGATACTGATACTGGGTTAACCCTATTGATACTGATACTGGGTTAACACTATTAATACTGATACTGGGTTAACCCTATTGATACTGATACTGGGTTAACCCTATTAATACTGATACTGGGTTAACCCTATTGATACTGATACTGGGTTAACCCTATTAATACTGATACTGGGTTAACCCTATTAATACTGATACTGATAACCCTATTGATACTGATACTGGGTTAACCCTATTAATACTGACACTGGGTTAACACTATTAATACTGATACTGGGTTAACACTATTGATACTGATACTGGGTTAACCCTATTGATACTGATACTGGGTTAACACTATTAATACTGATACTGGGTTAACCCTATTCATACTGATACTGGGTTAACCCTATTGATACTGATACTGGGTTAACCCTATTAACACTGATACTGGGTTAACACTATTGATACTGATACTGGGTTAACCCTATTAATACTGATACTGATAACCCTATTGATACTGATACTGGGTTAACCCTATTGATACTGATACTGGGTTAACACTATTAATACTGATACTGGGTTAACACTATTAATACTGATACTGGGTTAACACTATTTATACTGATACTGGGTTAACCCTATTGATACTGATACTGGGTTAACCCTATTGATACTGATACTGGGTTAACCCTATTGATACTGATACTGGGTTAACCCTATTGATATTGATACTGGGTTAACCCTATTGATACTGATACTGGGTTAACCCTATTGATACTGATACTGGGTTAACCCTATTGATACTGATACTGGGTTAACCCTATTGATACTGATACTGGGTTAACCCTATTTATACTGATACTGGGTTAACACTATTGATACTGATACTGGGTTAACCCTATTTATACTGATACTGGGTTAACACTATTGATACTGATACTGGGTTAACACTATTGATTCTGATACTGGGTTAACCCTATTGATACTGATACTGGGTTAACACTATTGATACTGATACTGGGTTAACACTATTAATACTGATACTGGGTTAACACTATTGATACTGATACTGGGTTAACCCTATTGATACTGATACTGGGTTAACCCTATTTATACTGATACTGGGTTAAACCTATTAATACTGATACTGGGTTAACACTATTAATACTGATACTGGGTTAACACTATTGATACTGATACTGGGTTAACCCTATTGATACTGATACTGGGTTAACCCTATTGATACTGATACTGGGTTAACACTATTGATACTGATACTGGGTTAACCCTATTAATACTGATACTGGGTTAACCCTATTGATACTGATACTGGGTTAACCCTATTGATACTGATACTGGGTTAACCCTATTTATACTGATACTGGGTTAACCCTATTAATACTGATACTGATAACCCTATTGATACTGATACTGGGTTAACCCTATTGATACTGATACTGGGTTAACACTATTAATACTGATACTGGGTTAACCCTATTGATACTGATACTGGGTTAACCCTATTAATACTGATACTGGGTTAACCCTATTGATACTGATACTGGGTTAACCCTATTAATACTGATACTGGGTTAACCCTATTAATACTGATACTGATAACCCTATTGATACTGATACTGGGTTAACCCTATTAATACTGACACTGGGTTAACACTATTAATACTGATACTGGGTTAACACTATTGATACTGATACTGGGTTAACCCTATTGATACTGATACTGGGTTAACACTATTAATACTGATACTGGGTTAACCCTATTCATACTGATACTGGGTTAACCCTATTGATACTGATACTGGGTTAACCCTATTAACACTGATACTGGGTTAACACTATTGATACTGATACTGGGTTAACCCTATTAATACTGATACTGATAACCCTATTGATACTGATACTGGGTTAACCCTATTGATACTGATACTGGGTTAACACTATTAATACTGATACTGGGTTAACACTATTAATACTGATACTGGGTTAACACTATTTATACTGATACTGGGTTAACCCTATTGATACTGATACTGGGTTAACCCTATTGATACTGATACTGGGTTAACCCTATTGATACTGATACTGGGTTAACCCTATTGATATTGATACTGGGTTAACCCTATTGATACTGATACTGGGTTAACCCTATTGATACTGATACTGGGTTAACCCTATTGATACTGATACTGGGTTAACCCTATTGATACTGATACTGGGTTAACCCTATTTATACTGATACTGGGTTAACACTATTGATACTGATACTGGGTTAACCCTATTTATACTGATACTGGGTTAACACTATTGATACTGATACTGGGTTAACACTATTGATTCTGATACTGGGTTAACCCTATTGATACTGATACTGGGTTAACACTATTGATACTGATACTGGGTTAACACTATTAATACTGATACTGGGTTAACACTATTGATACTGATACTGGGTTAACCCTATTGATACTGATACTGGGTTAACCCTATTTATACTGATACTGGGTTAAACCTATTAATACTGATACTGGGTTAACACTATTAATACTGATACTGGGTTAACACTATTGATACTGATACTGGGTTAACCCTATTGATACTGATACTGGGTTAACCCTATTGATACTGATACTGGGTTAACACTATTGATACTGATACTGGGTTAACCCTATTAATTCTGATACTGGGTTAACCCTATTGATACTGATACTGGGTTAACCCTATTGATACTGATACTGGGTTAACCCTACTTGGGGCGGCAGGTAGCTGCGCTCCAACGCTCTAGTGGTTAGTTAGAGCGTTGGATTGGTAACCGAAAGGCTGCAAGATCAAATCCCTGAGCTGACAAGGTAAAAATCAGTTGTTTACCCCTGAACAAGGCAGTTAACCCACTGTTCCTAAGCCATGATTGAAAATACGAATTTGTTCTTAACTGACTTGCCTAGTAAAATAAATAAATAAATAAATACTGGGTTAACCCTATTTGTGCGATGGATCGGGTGTTTTCCTTGTTCACCAGCGACCTGGGTTCACTGCCCTGCACCACTGTTTGCTACAATATTAATATCATAGACTATCTGTTAAACGAAGAGACACCACAATATGAGGGAAAGGATTTCAGGATAATATCAGTGAGTGTTGATTTAGAGTTGTGTTCTGGGTTCATCCTTGTAGCTGCCTTTATCAACAGGGTGAAATGTAACAAATGACATCACAGTTGGGAGGTAACCAGGTCCCAGTTTAAATCACCATGACAACCATTTCATTATTTCTCCAGAGCAGCAAGGGAATCTAGAGACTCAACCTTTGTAGAATCACAATCACCTTTATTCACCAAGTACATTTGCACGTACATATGTAGGATCTTAATTTGAGCCAGTTTACTACAGCAGGAAAATATTCCTGCAGCAACAGAAAATGTGAATTATTATGTGAATTATAATTAATGGACATTTTTGTAGGGGTTACTACATTTTTCGTAAGGAAAACTCAAGTCTGAAATTTCTAAGTGGAAATTACAAACTTCAGAAGCCTTTTTAAACCTCAAATACACTACAAGTTTTACATTTCCTGCATTGCTGGAAAGTTCTTCTGTAGTGGGGGGTGATCAAATTAAGATCCTACATCTGTACACATAATTGTACATAGGGATATGTATGGGGGTCTATAACATCCAATCACAGAGGTTTACATCAGCTGACAGTTGCAATGTTATTGCTAATAACTCAAACTGCCCTTTTCAGATAAAGACATAAACTCTGTACAGATGTAGGATCTTAATTTGATCACCCTGTTGCAGAAAAACTAAACTTGTAGTGTATTTGAGTGTAATTAAACTTTAGAAAAGGTTTCTGAAGATGATAAATTCCACTTTTCCATTTTTAAACTGTTCATTAATTATAATCCACACAATAATTCAAATGTCCTGTTTCTGCAGGATTATTTTCCTGGTGTAGCAAACTGGCTCAAATGAAGATCCAACATCTGCAGCAATATACCCCTCTCTAATGTATATGGCTCTATTGAGATTCACTTTTGACCATTTGACATCTTGTATTTACTGTTGTTTAGGCTGGTTGAATGAGTTGCCTGTGAAAGCTACTTCATCTGCAAAAAAACAGGCGGCTGCACCAGTGACTGTCAGAGGTTTTGTGATTTCCTCATATGAACGTGAAAGTAAGTGTGTTGTCTACCCAGTTACAAAAATGGCTGTTGAAACTGTGGCACATATTTCTCGGTGACATCGAATAAATGTGTTGGTATGTAGGAAAGACGGGCAGACTCTCGTACTGTTGGTCTAGACAACCTACAAACTATTATAAGGCTATGATCACTTATCATGCCGACAAACCTGATGGTCTCTGTGAACTGATCTGAACAGGTTTAGACTGGTCATCTATGATATGTAGGTTATATACAGTACATTCTCTGTCCTGCTACTGGTAGGACTATAACATTATGTTGATCTGAACAGGTTTAGACTGGTCATCTATGATATGTAGGTTATATACAGTACATTCTCTGTCCTGCTACTGGTAGGACTATAACATTATGTTGATCTGAACAGGTTTAGGCTGGTCATCTATGATATGTAGGTTATATACAGTACATTCTCTGTCCTGCTACTGGTAGGACTATAACATTATGTTGATCTGAACAGGTTTAGACTGGTCATCTATGATATGTAGGTTATATACAGTACATTCTCATTCTCTGTCCTGCTACTGGTAGGACTATAACATTATGTTGATCTGAACAGGTTTAGACTGGTCATCTATGATATGTAGGCTATAGCTGAGGTATAGACCTTGATCTGCATATCACTAACAAACTGCTATTATACATTATAACCTAGTCTACTTTACATAATATAACATCTCTTACTTGATGCAAAAAACCTTTCTGAATGGATGAACAATTTCCTCCTCGGATCAATCATGTCCGTTTTAGCCCTTCTGTCTACATTCTCAGATATGTTTAGAAAATAACAGATTGAAAGACAATAAATAGCCTGCTGTTAGTGAATACAAATACGTGTGAGACATGGCCTTGTGTTGCTGTACTGTCTATAACTACCTTAACAAACAGTGAATTATTATTATTATTAGTATTATTATTATTATTAGTGTTGCTGTACTGTCTATAACTACCTTAACAAACAGTGACTTATTATTATTATTATTATTATTATTGTTGTTGTTCTGTCTATAACTACCTTAACAAACAGTGACTTATTATTATTATTATTATTATTGTTGTTGCTGTACTGTCTATAACTACCTTATTAACAAACAGAGACTTATTATTATTATTATTATTATTGTTGTTGTTCTGTCTAACTACCTTAACAAACAGTCACTTATTATTATTATTATTATTATTATTATTGTTGCTGTACTGTCTATAACTACCTTAACAAACAGTGACTTATTATTATTATTATTATTATTGTTATTGTTGTTGTTCTGTCTATAACTACCTTAACAAACAGTGACTAATTATTATTATTGTTATTATTATTATAATTATTATTGTTATTGTTGCTGTACTGTCTATAACTACCTTAACAAACAGTGACTTATTATTATTATTATTATTATTGTTATTGTTGTTGTTCTGTCTATAACTACCTTAACAAACAGTGACTTATTATTATTATTATTATTATTATTATTGTTGTTCTGTCTATAACTACCTTAACAAACAGTGACTTATTATTATTATTATTATTATTATTATTATTATTATTATTATTGTTATTGTTGTTCTGTCTATAACTACCTTAACAAACAGTGACTTATTATTATTATTGACAGTTACCATGGAGATGAAATGTCACAACTACATGTTCATGTGATCCATTAAATTACCTGACTGTTTCTATGTCTGTTAGTAAATGTTTTATTTCTCAAAGAGATAATGAATAAATGAGAACAATTGACAGTCAAGAACTAGTTGTTACTGTGTTGACCAACATGCTGGATCTCTGTTTAGTTGTTACTGTGTTAACCACAACCAACATGCTGGATCTCTGTTTAGTTGTCACTGTGTTAACCACAACCAACATGCTGGATCTCTGTTTAGTTGTCACTGTGTTAACCACAACCAACATGCTGGATCTCTGTTTAGTTGTCACTGTGTTAACCACAACCAAGATGCTGGATCTCTGTTTAGTTGTCACTGTGTTAACCACAACCAACATGTTGGATCTCTGTTTAGGACGTCACTGTGTTGACCACAACCAACATATTGGATCTCTGTTTAGGACGTCACTGTGTTAACCACAACCAACATGCTGGATCTCTGTTTAGTTGTCACTGTGTTAACCACAACCAACATGCTGGATCTCTGTTTAGTTGTCACTGTGTTAACCACAACCAACATGCTGGATCTCTGTTTAGTTGTCACTGTGTTAACCACAACCAACAAGCTGGATCTCTGTTTAGTTGTCACTGTGTTGACCACAACCAACATGCTGGATCTCTGTTTAGTTGTCACTGTGTTAACCACAACCAACATGCTGGATCTCTGTTTTGTTGTCACTGTGTTAACCACAACCAACATGCTGGATCTCTGTTTAGCTGTCACTGTGTTAACCACAACCAACATGCTGGATCTCTGTTTAGTTGTTACTGTGTTAACCACAACCAACATGCTGGACCTCTGTTTAGTTGTCACTGTGTTAACCACAACCAACATGTTGGATCTCTGTTTAGTTGTCACTGTGTTAACCACAACCAACATGCTGGATCTCTGTTTAGTTGTCACTGTGTTAACCACAACCAACATGCTGGATCTCTGTTTAGTTGTTACTGTGTTAACCACAACCAACATGCTGGATCTCTGTTTAGTTGTCACTGTGTTAACCACAACCAAGATGCTGGATCTCTGTTTAGTTGTCACTGTGTTAACCACAACCAACATGCTGGATCTCTGTTTAGTTGTCACTGTGTTAACCACAACCAACATGCTGGATCTCTGTTTAGTTGTCACTGTGTTAACCACAACCAACATGCTGGATCTCTGTTTAGTTGTCACTGTGTTGACCACAACCAACATGCTGGATCTCTGTTTAGTTGTCACTGTGTTAACCACAACCAACATGCTGGATCTCTGTTTAGTTGTCACTGTGTTAACCACAACCAACATGCTGGATCTCTGTTTAGGGCACAGTGCTCTAAAAATGAGTCTCTCTGGGGAGAGAGAGGAGGGGGGACCTGCCTCTAAAATGAGTCTCTCTGGGGGACATGACACCAAAGCTAAGAGGTGAGATAACAATTTTAGGAATAATTTATTACGTTTATTTCCAAAATAAATAGCTATCTTAAGGTGAATGCACTTACTGTAAATCTCTCTGGATAAGAGCATCTGCTAAATCAGGGGTTCTCAATCCGGGGTCTGTGGAGGTACTGCAGGGGTTCCACGGCACCCTGACTGTACTCGTTGCAATGTAAGACATTTGATAGAATTTTCACATGACACGACCACTTTGCCTGCTCTTAATTATTGCCTAATATAATGGAATGCATATTTTCTTTACCAATTCTGATCGTTCTTACAAGCAGAAATTTGACAACATTACCGTTATATCAACACACTCTTCACACCCGTTTAACAACTCTGAATAGCTTTGGCATAGTAGGCATCAAGTCCCTTGACAATAATGTTGCCTACAACGTTGCAACAATGTTCATTTTCATCGAACACAGATTACGCCCGAGATGCCTTCAATTTGCCTAATTTATAGCCACGCCCAATTTAGGATTATTTTTTAACAACGTGATGTTGTGCTCCAAAGGGATAACTTGAAATAACATGATGTAGATAATTAAATAATCAAAAGAAAAACGTGTTAATTTTACACTCTTAGAAAAGAAGGTTCCTTATAGAAACAAAAAAGGCTTCTATCACTTCCTTAATATATGGAATTACTAAAAATGATATATATATTTGGGTTCAGTGAAGAAGAACCTCTAGAGTTCTGATCAATGAAAGGTGAATGTTTTGAGGATGTGAACCCAGCAGCCCTCCATTGGTCAGATCAATTCCTCCTGTTTTTACCAGCGCCCGGCCCGGGATATAAACCAGCCACCTTTCAGCCACAGGTCCAACTCCTGCTACAGCTCCAACTCCTTAGCCGCTGGGCGAAAACCTGAGTTAATCTTCAGAAATAAGCATAAATGAATCTGCCAAAATGAAGAAAAAATGCTTTGGAGACATACATGGTATCACTTGTTATACATAAGTATTATACATAAATCATTGCCAAAAGCACAAGACATATATTATTAATGGATTAATCATATAGAAATATAAAACATTATTTTTAACTACTACAAAGCAATTACATGTGGCTCAGGAACCACTGACTCACTGCATTATTCTATAGTATTATCAAGACACCTGCTGTTAACTCTTACCTACTTAGGACAGCTCACGAGGTGTCCTAAATATCTGCCGACTAGGTGGGACTAGAGACTTCATGCATAGCTTTAGTTTATACCCAGAAGTGTAAAATGTCTTTATTCTCAGCACTTATACGACCAATTTTCTACTCTGAGACGCTTTGTGGACATGGGCCTAGATCTCAAAATATTGTTATAAAAAACTTATGTTTGTTTTACATAATAATAAAAAATTAATATTACTAATGTAACCTACTGTAAAGACTGGGTTTAGTTGATTGTGTTGCACTGCTCATGTCCGCGTTCTGGACCTTCCCGCGTCCCCGTACAGAACTGTCCGCGTCCACGTACAGAACTGTCCGCGTCCACGTACAGAACTGTCCGCGTCCACGTATAGAACTGTCCGCGTCCACGTATAGAACTGTCCGCGTCCACGTACAGAACTGTCCGCGTCCACGTACAGAACTGTCCGCGTCCACGTATAGAACTGTCCGCGTCCACGTACATTGTGGCGCCAAACATATTGTCCGGTTACGCGCAGAGTGGGCTGAGGTGATTTTGGGGAATAACGACAGAGTTTGTTACAGTGTTGAAACGCTGAAGTTTACTAATTAGTAGCATCGTAGTTCTCCTTCTCTCTCGTTGACGGATGCTGGCTACCTCTGTCAGGTTCTCCTCTCTTCACTAGATGGACGGTCACTTTAGTGTTTAACCCCTCTGTGTCCAAGGACCAATCTTTTGAATATTATTTTCGGGGCTCCTCAGTAGGCTGGACACATGACATTGTTTTTATTCTCAGCTGCATCACCAATGTCTGTAAGTAAATTAATAACTTTTAGTTGCTAAATATTTCCCATAGATGGCAGCATAAGACCACGAAGCATCAGTTATAGGCTACAAGCAGCAATATGATTGACATAAAATAGCATGCAACCACAGACTATATGTCCCATGATTTTCTGAAATGGTCACTCATTACTTTAGTTAGTTATATATCTGGTATTAGGCCTGTGTTGCTTTAGGGAGAGAAACAAAAATAGTGAGGTATTGAATAGTAAGGTGTAAATAGTGAGGTATTGAATAGTGAGGTGTAAATAGTGAGGTATTGAATAGTGAGGTGTAAATAGTGAGGTATTGAATAGTGAGGTGTAAATAGTGAGGTAAAAATAGTGAGGTATTGAATAATGAGGTATTGAATAGTGAGGTATTGAATAGTGAGGTATTGAATAGTGAGGTATTGAATAGTGAGGTGTAAATAGTGAGGTATTGAATAGTGAGGTATTGAATAGTGAGGTGTAAATAGTGAGGTGTAAATAGTGAGGTATTGAATAGTGAGGTGTAAATAGTGAGGTATTGAATAGTGAGGTATTGAATAGTGAGGTATTGAATAGTGAGGTGTAAATAGTGAGGTATTGAATAGTGAGGTATTGAATAGTGAGGTGTAAATAGTGAGGTGTAAATAGTGAGGTGTAAATAGTGAGGTATTGAATAGTGAGGTATTGAATAGTGAGGTGTAAATAGTGAGGTGTAAATAGTGAGGTATTGAATAGTGAGGTATTGAATAGTGAGGTGTAAATAGTGAGGTATTGAATAGTGAGGTGTAAATAGTGAGGTATTGAATAGTGAGGTGTAAATAGTGAGGTGTAAATAGTGAGGTATTGAATAGTGAGGTGTAAATAGTGAGGTGTAAATAGTGAGGTAAAAATAGTGAGGTATTGAATAGTGAGGTATTGAATAGTGAGGTATTGAATAGTGAGGTATTGAATAGTGAGGTATTGAATAGTGAGGTGTAAATAGTGAGGTATTGAATAGTGAGGTATTGAATAGTGAGGTGTAAATAGTGAGGTATTGAATAGTGAGGTGTAAATAGTGAGGTATTGAATAGTGAGGTGTAAATAGTGAGGTGTAAATAGTGAGGTGTAAATAGTGAGGTATTGAATAGTGAGGTATTGAATAGTGAGGTATTGAATAGTGAGGTGTAAATAGTGAGGTGTTGAATAGTGAGGTGTACATAGTGAGGTGTTAAATAGTGAGGTATTGAATAGTGAGGTGTAAATAGTGAGGTATTGAATAGTGAGGTATTGAATAGTGAGGTATTGAATAGTGAGGTATTGAATAGTGAGGTAAAAATAGTGAGGTATTGAATAGTGAGGTGTAAATAGTGAGGTATTGAATAGTGAGGTGTAAATAGTGAGGTGTAAATAGTGAGGTATTGAATAGTGAGGTATTGAATAGTGAGGTATTGAATAGTGAGGTGTAAATAGTGAGGTATTGAATAGTGAGGTATTGAATAGTGAGGTGTAAATAGTGAGGTGTAAATAGTGAGGTATTGAATAGTGAGGTGTAAATAGTGAGGTAAAAATAGTGAGGTATTGAACCCCGGGTAGATAATCACTAGTCAGAACCACAACCTCAGTATACATACATTGTAAAAAATCATGTTAATATCTGATATTGGGAGTAAACAACCTCGGAGTAGAAAAGACAAGAGAGCGTCTTCCAGCCCACCAATAAATGACATAATTCAACCCTCCCGGTTAGTAAATTTACCTCAACATTTGACCTTTAAATTAAATTTACCTCAACATGCCCCTGGCTTGCTCGAGAAGGCAGAGCAGGTCGATGCTGGTTGATGAATTAGAGAATGAATGTACCTGTAAAATACGTTTTTCTCGACCAGAGGTGACTGAATTAATATTCAGGCTTAATGATAATCGTTATATTAATGAACTGTAAAACATGAGCATAAAAACAGGTAATAATAAACATGAATCATCATTATATTACTTCACAGTAATCTGTTAAATGCTTTTTCAGTCCTTCCTCTTGCGTTAGCAGTGTGGAAAGGGACAGAAAGAAGCGCAGGGAGTGGTTGTGTATCCAGGGAGAAAACTAAACTAATATTCTGAAATGTCATTGTGGTCTTATGTTCCCATCTATTGGAATTATTTAGCAACTGCAGTAGTGCTGAAAAATGTGTTATTCCTTACTAAAGTAGTAATTACTGAGAATTACTAGTTAATTTTATCACTTACAACCATAAAATAACAACTTATACCATAACAAACAATTAAACTGACATAAACCAAAATCACTATATATGTAGTTATTTAGTTAATTACCAAATTGAGCCGGTCGGTCACATTTGAGAGTGAGGGAGATATATAGCATTTTGCATAAAAAACATGATTTTTCTCTCTCTGAAATGAAACCATCAAGTGATAGATTTTAAACAAATCCGTGTCTGTGAGAGATGTAATAATTAATACATAATTTTTGGAATGAAACTCTTCTTTTGTTTCCCATCTGAGATCAGAGTAGATGAGAGATGTAATGTTTGTCTCTGTTGTGTTGAAGTCCAATCAAGCGGAAGAGACCAGCCTCCCCTGTTCCCAGCTGTGTGTCCATGAAGAGTGACCGGTCTATGGTTCATCCTATAGTGTTTAGAGAGGGAGACTTTTCTACTGAACAAAGGTAAGAAGAACTCATGGGTCATGGTCAGTGAGTTAAACAACACTGTCTCTAGTCATTTTTTCTAGTCGTGTGTGTGTGTGTGTGTGTGTGTGTGTGTGTGTGTGTGTGTGTGTGTGTGTGTGTGTGTGTGTGTGTGTGTGTGTGTGTGTGTGTGTGTGTGTACTCCCTGGACGAGGAGATGTAATCTCATGTTTTGTCCACAGAAACCAACAGGAGAGATCAGAGTCAGAGATTCTCAGTGGTCAGTCTTCCCAGAGTCATCAAACAGACCTGGACTCCATATTCAGTGTATGTGGTCCTGTTATGAACATTTGTTTTTGTTTACCTCAAGTAAAGTTGATCTGTCAATTATTCATTATTGTGTTAATGAGAAAGCATTTCTTCTCTTGCTTAACTTATTTACTTGATATATTTTAGTTGCTTGAAGAGAAAATGATGACATTTGTGAAGAACGAGCTGAAGATGTTCAAGAGGATTCTTAGTCCAGAACTCCCAGAAGGCTTTGAGAGTCAGAAGCAGGATGAGGAAGTGGTGGATGCTGAAGATGAGAAGCAGGAGAGCAGTGCCAGAGAGGGGGCTCTGAAGATCTCACTGCACGTCCTGAGGAAAATGAACCAGAAGGAGCTTGCTGACACACTGGAGAACTGTAAGATCTGTCTGCCTCATGTTGAATGCTGTTTTAAAACATTTAAAAGCTGTAGCTAAAGTACAGCTAAAATAGCTGTGTAACTCAATGATATTGTAGCAGCCTTAACACAACACCGAGTGGCCTCATCAAGTAGCAGCAGGGATGTGTTGTGTTGATTAATTTAGAGACAGAGAGAGACAACAATAATACCGTCAATAATACCAATAATATTATAATCAGTCACACCAGTCTGTAATGCATTATGAAAACATTTACACATTTATACAGACAGTTAAGAAAATAAATGATTATAATTTAAAATGTTATAACAGTCCTACAATACTGTAGGCATTAAAACAGACGTAATATTAATATCCTCTGTGTTATTTCTAGATTCAGATGAGCTTGCTGTGGTTTGCCAACGTGAACTCAAATCTAATCTAAAGAAGAAGTTTCAGTGTGTATTTGAGGGGATCGCTAAACAAGGAAACCCAACACTTCTCAATAAGATCTACACAGAGCTCTACATCACAGAGGGTGGAACAGGAGAGGTCAATAATGAACATGAGATGAGACAGATTGAGACAACAACCAGGAAACAAGCAAGACCAGAGACTCCAATCAAATGTAACGACATCTTCAAACCCTTAACTGGACAAGACAAACGTATCAGAACTGTGCTGACAAAGGGAGTCGCTGGCATTGGAAAAACAGTCTCTGTGCAGAAGTTTATTCTGGACTGGGCTGAAGGAAAAGCAAATCAGGATGTCCAATTTGTATTTTCATTCCCTTTTCGGGAGCTGAATTTGATGAAAGAGGACAAACACACTTTCATTGAACTCCTCAATCACTTCTCAATGGAAACCAAACAATCCGGAATCTCCATCTACAACAAGTACAAAGTTCTGTTAATCTTTGATGGTCTGGATGAGTGCCGACTGCCCCTAGACTTCCAGAAGAACAAGATCTGTTGGGACGTCACAAAGTCAACCTCAGTGGATGTTCTGCTGACAAATCTCATCAAGGGAAATCTGCTTCCCTCTGCTCTCCTCTGGATAACTACCCGACCTGCAGCAGCCAATAAGATCCCTTCAGGGTGTGTTGACCAGGTAACAGAGGTACGAGGGTTCAATGACCCACAGAAGGAGGAGTACTTCAGGAAGAGATTCAGTGATGAGGACCTGGCCAACAGAATCATCTCACACATAGACGCATCAAGGAGCCTCCACATCATGTGCCACATTCCAGTCTTCTGTTGGATTTCTGCAACAGTCCTTGAACACATGCTGAAACATAAGAGAGAAGAGATGCCCAAGACTCTGACTGAGATGTACACACACCTTGTGGTGTTTCATACCAAACAGAAGAATGAAAAGTATCTTGGGAAAGAAGAGACAGGTCCATACTGGAATAAAGAGAGCATTCTGTCACTGGGAAAACTGGCTTTTCAACAGCTTGTGAATGGCAATCTGATTTTCTATGAAGAAGACCTGAAAGAGGCTGGCATTGATGTCAGTGAAGCCTCAGTGTACTCAGGATTGTGCACACAGCTCTTTAAAGAGGAATGTGTGCTGTACCAGGACAAGGTGTACTGCTTTGTGCATCTGAGCATTCAGGAGTTTTTGGCTGCTGTATATGTGTTCCTCTCATTCATCAACAACAATGAGAATCTAATTGACAAAAAGCAAACAAACGACAAGCCTGAAGTTACTTTCTACAAGAGTGCTGTGGATAAAGCCTTACACAGTGAGACGGGAAACCTGGACCTTTTCCTCCGCTTCCTTCTGGGCCTCTCACTGGAGTCCAATCAGAAGCACTTACGAGGTCTACTGACAAAGACAAGAAGCAGCTCACAGAGCCATGAAGAAACAGTCAAGTACATCAAGGAGAAGTTCGGGGAGAATCCCTCTCCAGAGAGGAGCATCAATCTGTTCCACTGTCTGAATGAACTGAATGACCATTCTCTAGTGGAGGAGATCCAAAGCTTCCTGAGCTCAGGAAATCTCTCAAAACCCAACCTGTCACCTGCACAGTGGTCAGCTCTGGTCTTTGTGTTGCTGACTTCAGAAAAGGAGCTGGATGTGTTTGACCTGAAGAAATACTCCAGATCAGAGGAAGGTCTTCTGAGGCTGCTGCCAGTGGTCAAAGCCTCCAGAGCTGTTCTGTGAGTACATCAAATTACATATAAGAACTAATCATCAGGAAGCAATATTAACCTCTCTGAGGTATGTGCGACACACTTGCCAACACCCAGTGAAATAGCAGGGCGCCAAATTCAAAACAACAAAAATCTCATAATTCAAATTTCTCAAACATATAACTATTATATCCCATTTTAAAGATACACTTCTCGTTAATCCAACCACACTGTGTCTGAACTTACTGCGCGAGCACAGTGCATTTGGATTACTCGACTGAACGCGTGAACAACAAGGAGGTATTTGGACATAAATTATGGACTTTATCGAACAAAACAACATTTATTGTGGACCTGGGATTCCTGGAAGTGCCTTTTGATGAAGATCATCAAAGGTAAGTGAATATTTCTAATGCTATTTATGATTTTAGATGACTCCAAAATGGCGGGTATCTGTCTTTTTCTGTACTCAGATAATTGCAAAGTGTGCTTTCCCCGTGAAGCTTTTTTGAAATCTGTCACAGCGGTTGCATAAAGGAGATGTTCATCTATAATTCATTGAAAAACAGTTTAATATTTTATCAATGTTTATGATGAGTATTTTTGTAAATTGTTGTGCTGATTCACCGGCCGTTTTGGAGGTAAAATATTTTCTGAACATTACGCGCCAATGTAAAATGCTGTTTTTGGATATAAATATCAACTTGATCGAACAAAAAAATGCATGTATTGTGTAACATGATGTCCTAGGAATGTCATGTGATGAAGATCGTCAAAGGTTAGTGCATAATTTTAGGTGAATTTCTGGTATTTGTGACGCCTTGCTAGGAAAATGGCTGTGTGTTTTTTCTTGTGTTGAACTGTCCTAACATAATCTAACTTTATGCTTTCACCGTAAAGCCTTTTTGAAATCGGACAATGTGGTTACATTAAGGAGACGTGTATCTTTAAAATGGTGTAAATAGTCGTACGTTTGAGAACTTTGAATTATGACATTTTTTGGTTTCGAAAATGGTTTTTTCACTGGCTGTGAAATAGTATGAACCATGGGAAGGACGGTAGCGTCCCACCTGCCCAAGAGAGGTTAATGCAACCGCTGTGTCAGATTTCAAAAAAGCGTTACGGAGAAAGCAAACTTTGCAATAATCTGAGTACAGCGCTCAGATATCAAAACAAGCCATACAGATACCCGCCATTTTGGAGTCAACAGAAATGACAAAAATGACATTATAAATATTCACTTACCTTTGATGATCTTCATCGGAATGCACTCCCAGGAAACCCAGTTCCACAAAAAATGTTTGTTTTGTTCGATAAAGTTAATCTTTATATCCAAATACCTCCATTTTGTTCACGCGTTCAGTCGAGTAATCCAAATGCACTGTGCTCGCGCAGTAAGTTCAGACAAAGTCAAAAAGTTATATTACAGTTCATAGAAACATGTCAAACGATTTATAGAATCAATATTTAGGATGTTTTTATCATAAATCTTCCATAATATTCCAACCGGACGATTCCTTTGTCTTCAGAAATGAAAAGGAACACAGCTAACTCTCACGGGGGCGCGAGCCACTGAGCTCATGTCATTTTCTCAGTCATCTGTTTCCGAGCACTCTTATTCTCTCCCCATTCACAGTAGAACAGTGGTTCTTAACCTTGTTGGAGGTACTGACCCCCACCAGTTTCATATGCGCATTCACCGAACCCTTCTTAATTGGAAAAATGGCTCTCTTCACCTTGAATTCAGCGAGCGTTGTGTTCTTGTATTGTCCATCTCCATGCAGCTTAAGGAAGTGTTCTCTTAGTTTTGCCGGTGCTAGACTAGAATTGCTCAACTTGGCATTGCAAATCATGCAGTTAGGACGCTGACTCTCATCACGTTCCGTTATACATGTGAATCCATATTGTACATATTCGTCCGACCACTTTCTTTTTTTGCTCGACATAGTATGAAGGGATTAAAATATTAAGAAAGAAATCACACGACGTACCATCACGACAGTCACAATTCGACTACTGAGCGCGCCAAATTCCCTGCAGCACAGATAGGCCAAGCGATGTTGCGTGATCACCTGCAGCCAATGATGGCCAAGCGGGGCGTGTCATCACAAATCATATGAGTCGGGTGTGTGTCTTGACCTCCGCCGAACCCCTGAGACTGACTCACCGAACCCCTGGGGTTCGATCGAACCCAGGTTAAGAACCACTGCAGTAGAAGCATGAAACATTGTTCTAAAGACTGTTGACATCTAGTGGAAGCCTTAGGAAGTGCAAAATGACCCCACATACACTGTATATTGGATAGGGAATCACTTGAAAAACTAAAAACCTTAGATTTCCACACTTCCTGGTTAGATTTTTTTCTCAGGTTTTTGTCTGCCATATGAGTTATGTTATACTCACAGACATCATTCAAACAGTTTCAGAACCTTCAGAGTGTTTCCTATCCAACTCTACTAATAATATGCATATCCTACCTTCTGGGCCTGAGTAGCAGGCAGTTTACTACAGGCACGCTGTTCATCCCGATGTGAAAATACTGCCCCCTACCCCAGTGAGGTTAAGTTTAGAGAAAAATATGTATTATAATATTATATTGAATAACATATTGAATAAATGCATTGATTTTCACATTAGTATAACAATATGAACATACAATTCTAGGAGACGGAAGATGAATCAATATGTTGTTTGAGAGAATAAACCAAATGCATCTACCATTGTCCTTCTACACTACTTGTTAAATTAACAGTGTGTTTGTGAAGTCATGATGATCTCTTTGTCAGGCTGTCAGGCTGTGGAGTCACAGAGGAAGGCTGTGCTTCTCTGGTCTCAGCTCTGACGTCAAACCCCTCACACCTGAGAGAGCTGGACCTGAGTAACAATGACCTGAAGGATTCAGGAGTGAAGCTGCTCTCTGCTGGACTGGGTAATCCCCACTGCAGACTGGAGACTCTGAGGTCAGTATTCCTGTAGTTGGTCAACAAGCGATAACTGTTCACCAGATCCACATGTGTTTACTAGACACACATAGTCCACACCATATGTGTTTGGACAGTGAAGCTTACAGTTTTAAATGTGGTGCTATGCTCCAGCATTTTGGATTTGAGATCAAATGTTTCATATTAGTTGACAGTACAGAATGTCTCCTTTTATTACAGACTATTCGTATCTGTTTTACCGTTTAGAAATGAAAGCATTTTATGTATCTAGTTCTCCCATTTTATGTATGTACAGTGGCTTGCAAAAGTATTCACCCCCTTGGCATTTTTCCTTTTTGTTTTCTTACAACCTGCAATTAAAATAGATTTTCGGGGGATTTGTATCAATTGATTTACATAAAATGCTACCACTTTTGAAGATGCACTTTTTTTCACCCCCCCAAAGTCAATACTTTGTAGAGACACCTTTTGCAGCTATTACAGCTGCTAGTCTCTTGGGGTATGTCTCTATAAGCTTGGCACATCTAGCCACTGGGATTTTTGCGCATTCTTCAAGGCAAAACTGCTCCAACTCTTTCAAGTTGGATGGGTTCCACTGGTGTACAGCAATCTGTAAGTCATACCACAGATTCTCAATTGGATTGAGGTCTGGGCTTTGATTAGGCCATTACAAAACAGTTACATTTTTCCCCTTAAACCACTTGAGTGTTGCTTTAGCAGTCTCAAATCTCTGGAAGACTGAAACAGGTTTCCCTCAAGGATTTCCCTGTATCTAGCACCATCCATCATTCCTTCAATTCTGACCAGTTTCCCAGTCCCTGCCGATGAAAAACAAACCCACAGCATGATGCTGCCACCACCATGCTTCACTGTGGGGATGAGGTTCTCGGGGTGATGGGAGGTGTTGGGTTTGCACCAGACATAGTGTTTTCCTTGATGGCCAAAAAGCTCAATTTTAGTCTCATCTAACCAGAGTACCTTCTTCCATATGTTTGGGGAGTCTGCCACATGCCTTTTGGTGAACACCAAACGTGTTTGCTTATTTTTTTTCTTCAAGCAATGGCTTTTTTTCTGGCCACTCTTCTGAAAAGCCCAGCTCTGTGGAGTGAACGGCTTAAAGTGGTCCTATGGACAGATACTCCACTCTCCGCTGTGGAGCTTGCATCTCCTTCAGGGTTATCTTTGGTCTCTTTGTTGCCTCTCTGATTAATGCCCTCCTTGCCTGGTCTGTGAGTTTTGGTGGGCGGCCCTCTCTTGGCAGGTTTGTTTTGGTGCCATATTCTTTCCATTTTTTAATAACGGATTTAATGGTGCTCCGTGTGATGTTAAAAGTTTCAGATATTTTTTTATAGCCCAACCCTGATCTGTACTTCTCCACAACTCTGTCCCTGATCTGTTTGGAGAGCTCCTTGGTCTTCATGGTGCCGCTTGCTTGATGGTGCCCCTTGCTTAGTGGTGTTGTAGACTCTGGGGCCTTTCAGAACAGGTGTATATATACTGAGATCATATGACAGATCATGTGACACTTAGATTGCACACATGTGGAGTTTATTTAACTAATGATGTGACTTCATAAGTCATTTTTATTTTTTTTCTCTTGACCAATTTGGACTATTTTGTGTTTGTCCATTACATGAAATCCAAATAAAATCAATTTAAATTACATGTTGTAATGCAACAAAATGGGAAATTATTTGGACAAATTCACTTATATTGTATTAAAGTAGTCATAACTTTAGTATTTGGTCCCATATTCCATGCCTGCAGTGATTACATCAAGCTTGTGATTCTACAAACTTGTTGAATTCATTTGCAGTTTGTTTTGGTTTTGTTTTGGATGATGTTTTTCCTAATAGAAACTGATTGGTGAATAATGTCCTGTCATTTTGGAGTCACTTTACTTGTATTGTCAGTAAGAATAGAAGATGTTTCTGAACACTTCTACATTCATGTGGATGCTACCATGATTATGAATAATCATGAATGAATCGTGAATAATGATAAATGAGAAAGTTACAGAGGCACAAATATCAGACCCCCTTTGTTATTGGTGTTATTCTGTATACTTCTGGCCCTTCTTTGGACACTGTATTAACTAACCTCCAGACGAGCTTCAATGCCATACAGCTCTCCTTCCGTGGCCTCCAACTGTTCTTAAATACAAGTAAAACTAAATGCTCTTCAACCGATCGCTGCCTGCACCTGCCCGCCTGTCCAGCATCACTACTCTGGATGGTTCTGACTTAGAATATGTGGACAACTACAAATACCTAGGTGTCTGGTTAGACTGTAAACTCTCCTTCCAGACTAACTATAAGCATCTCCAATCCAAAGTTAAATCTAGAATTGGCTTCCTATTTCGCAACATAGCATCCTTCACTCATGCTGCCAAACATACCCTTATAAAACTGACCATCCTACCGATCCTCGACTTCGGCGATGTCATTTACAAAACAGCCTCCAATACCCTACTCAATAAATTGGATGCAGTCTATCACAGTGCCATCCGTTTTGTCACCAAAGCCCCATATACAGTGGGGGGGAAAAGTATTTGATCCCCTGCTGATTTTGTACGTTTGTCCACTGACAAAAAAAAAGGATCAGTCTATAATTTTAATGGAAGGTTTATTTGAACAGTGAGAGACAGAATAACAACAAAAACATCCAGAAAAACTCATGTCAGAAATATTTGCATTTTAATGAGGGAAATAAGTATTTGACCCCCTCTCAATCAGAAAGATTTCTGGCTCCCAGGTGTCTTTTATACAGGTAACGAGCTGAGATTAGGAGCACACTCTTAAAGGGAGTGCTCCTAACCGCAACTTGTTACCTGTAAAAAATACACCTGTCCACAGAAGCAATCAATCAGTCAGATTCCAAACTCTCCACCATGGCCAAGACCAAAGAGCTCTCCAAGGATGTCAGGGACAAGATTGTAGACCTACACAAGGCTGGAATGGGCTGCACGACCATCGCCAAGCAGCTTGGTGAGAAGGTGACAACATTTGGTGCGATTATTCGCAAATGGAAGAAACACAAAAGAATTGTCAATATCCTTCGGCCTGGGGCTCCATGCAAGATCTCACCTCGTGGAGTTGCAATGATCATGAGAACGGTGAGGAATCAGCACAGAACTCCACGGGAGGATCTTGTAAATGATCTTAAGGCAGCGGGGACCATAGTCACCAAGAAAACAATTGGTAACACACTACGCCGTGAAGGACTGAAATCCTGCAGCGCCCGCAAGGTCCCCCTGCTCAAGAATACATATACATGCCCGTCTGAAGTTTGCCAATGAACATCTGAATAACTCAGAGGACAACTGGTGAAAGTGTTGTGATCAGATGAGACCAAAATAGAGCTCTTTGACATCAACTCAACTCGCCGTGTTTGGAGGAAGAGGATTGCTACCTATGACCCCAAAACACCATCTCTACCGTCAAACATGGAGGTGGAAACATTATGCTTTGGAGGTGTTTTTCTGCTAAGGGGACAGGACAACTTCACTGCATCAAAGGGACGATGGACGGGGCCATGTATCATCAAATCTTGGGTGAGAACCTTCTTCCCTCAGCCAGGGCATTGAAAATGGGTTGTGGATGGGTATTCCAGCATGACAATGACCCAAAACACACGGCCAAGGCAACAAAGGAGTGGCTCAAGAAGAAGCACATTAAGGTCCTGGAGTGGCCTAGCCAGTCTCCACACCTTAATCCCATAGGCAATCTGTGGAGGGAGCTGAAGGTTCAAGTTGCCAAACGTCAGCCTTGAAACCTTAATGACTTGGAGAAGATCTGCAAAGAGGAGTGGGACAAAATCCCTCCTGAAATGTGTGCAAACCTGGTGGCCAACTACAAGAAACGTCTGACCTCTGTGATTGCCAACAAGGGTTTTGCCACCAAGTACTAAGTAATGTTTTGCAGAGGGATCAAATACTTATTTCCTTCATTAAAATGCAAATAAATGTTTAACATTTTTTACATGCGTTTTTCTGGATTTTTTTGCTGTTATTCTGTCTCTCACTGTTCAAATAACCCTACCATTAAAATTATAGAGTGATCATTTCTTTGTAAGTGGGCAAACGTACAAAATCAGCAGGGGATCAAATACTTTTTTCCCCCACCGTACTACCCACCACTGCGACCTGTACACTCTCGTTGTCTGGCCCTCGCTTCATACTCGTCGCTAAATCCACTGGCTCCAGGTCATCTACAAGACCCTGCTAGGTAAAGTCCCCCTTATCTCAGCTCACTGGTCACCATAGCAGCACCCACCTGTAGCACGCGCTCCAGCAGGTATATCTCTCTGGTCACCCCCAAAGCCACTTCCTCCTTCGGCCGCCTCTTCTTCCAGTTCTCTGCTGCCAATGACTGGAACGAACTACACAAATCTCTAAAACTGGAAACACTAATCTCCCTCACTAGCTTTAAGCACCAGCTGTCAGAGCAGCTCACAGATTACTGCACCTGTACATAGCCCATCTATAATTTAGCCCAACTACCTCTTCCCCTACTGTATTTATTTATTTAGCTCCTTTGCACCCCATTATTTCTACTTTGCACTTTCTTCCGCTGCATATCTACCATTCCAGTGTTTTAATTGCTATATTGTATTTACTTTGCCACCATGGTCTTTTTTTGCCTTTACCTCCCTTATCTCACCTCATTTGCTCACATTGTATATAGACTTATTTTTCTACTGTATTATTGACTGTATGTTTGTGTAATACCCTTGTTTGAACCAAGTATTGAGTTTATTTGTTATAATTAATTGGTATTATATTTAAAAGATGATTGAATTGCTCCTAAGCTGTAATGTTGTTAATGCATTATGCTTTTTGAAGAAATATTTATTTAATGTATAAGTGAATAGTTTGTTTTACTTTGAAGTTTAAGTTCTGACCAATAAGGTCGCTTGTTAAGTTGTGGCCAATGGGAGTTGACCTGGTTAACGGGAGGGAAAAAGACGTTGATGAAAGGATGGTCGTTTTACCTCAGGACGGTTGGTGAAGAAAAATTATAAAAGAAGACGACAGAACTACAACAAAACCCATAGCTACTAAGACATGAAGGGAAATACATGTTTTATTTAATAAAATAGTTGTTATAATTTAGTTAAAACTTAGTAAAGACTGAAGCTACCGTCTCGTCGTGGAGGTATTAGCCAGTCTAGAGGTTAGCCTAGCATCGTGTGACACCGGGAGATAATTGCTTAATGAGTTCGTGTTCCCATGGGGATATCGGTTACTAAGGAGGACTGTCTGCATGGGTAGCTGTGCTGCCATGGGGATATTGGTTACTAAGGAGGACTGTCTGCATGGGTAGCTGTGCTGCCATGGGGATATCGGTTACTAAGGAGGACTGTCTGCATGGGTAGCTGTGTTGCCATGGGGATATCGGTTACTAAGGAGGACTGTCTGCTTGGGTAGGTGTGCTGCCTTGGACTTGGTGAGGAAACCTGCATGGAACTGCCATACTTCGCTGAGGGAATATCTACCAAGTCGTGAGTAACCACAATGTGAGGTGCTTATAAATAAATAGGTAATGGTGAGAGGTTAGCATGTTTTGTTGTAGCCTCTGTTATTGGTAATGGTGAGAGGTTAGCATGTTTTGTTGTAGCCTCTGTTATTGGTAATGGTGAGAGGTTAGCATGTTTTGTTGTAGTCTCTGTTATTGGTAATGGTAGAGGTTAGCATGTTTTGTTGTAGCCTCTGTTATTGGTAATGGTGAGAGGTTAGCATGTTTTGTTGTATTCTCTGTTATTGGTAATGGTGAGAGGTTAGCATGTTTTGTTGTAGCTTCTGTTATTAGTAATGGTGAGAGGTTAGCATGTTTTGTTGTATCCTCTGTTATAGGTAATGGTGAGAGGTTAGCATGTTTTGTTGTAGCCTCTGTTATTGGTAATGGTGAAAGGTTAGCATGTTTTGTTGTAGCTTCTGTAACTTTCTCACTCATTATTATTCATGATTCATTCATGATTTTTCTTAATCATGGCATCATCAGGATTAATTTAGTAGTGTTTAGAAACATGTTATCTACTCACTTGTAAATAAAATGACTCCAGTCACCATCTGTAATGAACACGATGGGAGACAGAGAGCTGGTTTCAAGCGCAGGGCTCAGCAGGTGTTTATTGTAAAGGACCACAGGAGGAGGCAGGTAGCTGGGTCCAGGGGCAGGCAGAAGGTCATACACAGGGGGTCCAAAAAGGCAACAGTACAGGCAGGGAAACGGCAAAAGTCATCATTAGTGAGACAGGCAAAAACTATCATTCACGGGAGGAGTAAATTACGGGAAATGCAGCACTCCGAATAGCCTTGTGTCACAAAACAAACAACACTTCACAATGATGGGGGTGCAAAGAACTGAACTAAATAGAGTTTGATAATGACATACAGGTGTGTGAACAGGTGATCAGAATTCAGGTGACTGGGATCTGGAGAGTGAGCTGCGTTCAGGGGGATCTACGTGTTTGAGAGTGTGAGCTGGAAGCAGACGTTACACCATCCACCATTTTAATATTGGGCAAAACACAACCCAAAACAAACTGCAAAATCAATCAACGAGTTTGAGTCACAAGCTTGATGTAGTCACTGCGTTCAAGGAATATATGATCAAATACTCAACTTGTGACTACTTTAAGCCACTATGAGTGAAATGGTCAGAGAACATATGACTTCTTTAAATAGGGGGACTAGATACATAAAGTGCTTTTATTTTTCTAAATGGTGAAACAGAAATGTATGAAAATATCCTCAAATAAAAGGTGACATTATATACTGTAACCTCATATGAAACATTTGATATGAAATCCAAAATGTTGGAGTTTAGAGCCACATTTAAAATGTTATCTTCACTGTCAAAATAGATATGGTGTGGACTGTATACTCAATACAATCTAAATCTGATACCTCACTGTCTGTCTTTTGACTGATACTGCTTTTAAACTGGTCTGATCAGTCTACAAAAACATTTGCACTATAAATGCTTCTATCTACAAGCAATACATTGATAATTTGTCATTTCTAATAATGATACATTAATTTATGAATAGATATGGCAGGTTTCAGGACACTGATATATCTCAACATTTTGAAAAAATATACTGCCACTATTTTCACCACCAAAGAATAGCAGTGTGATTTTAATATGATTTGACTCTTTGCAGGCTGTCAGGCTGTCTAGTCACAGAGGAAGGCTGTGCTTCTCTGGTCTCAGCTCTGAGGTCAAACCCCTCACACCTGAGAGAGCTGGACCTGAGCTACAATCACCCAGGAGACTCAGGAGTCAGACTGCTCTCTGCTGGACTGGAGGATCCACACTGCAGACTGGAGAAACTCAAGTATGTAGAGGGTTTATGTCAATGTTCATATCAGACATGTTTGACTTTTCAGGCTAGTTAAGACAAACATTCTTACCACCACTTGGACAAAGTTATATGCTGACTGTGTGTGTGTGTGTGTGTGTGTGTGTGTGTGTGTGTGTCCTGTGTGTGTGTCCTGTGTGTGTGTCCTGTGTGTGTGTCCTGTGTGTGTGTCCTGTGTGTGTGTCCAGTGTGTGTGTGTCCAGTGTGTGTCCAGTGTCCAGTGTGTGTCCTGTGTCCTGTGTCCAGTGTGTGTATGTGTGTGTGTGTGTGTGTGTGAGTTCAGGTGTATCCCTCAATGACTGCCTGTTTTTCTGCTTACCGCTACAGTGTGGAACATGGTGGAGAGAACAGAATGAAACCTGGGCTTAGAAAATGTGAGTGTTTATTGCTGTGAAGAATATGACTAAGAATAAGTCTTAATTCAAGTTAAGTCAAAGACCATCAACATTACTGACTTGGTCAGTAATCAGGGACACCAACGTTTACAAAGAGTTGATATGACAATGTGTGTGTGTGTGTGTGTTTGTGTAATTAATGTGAATAAGTGTGTATTATATTAACATACAGTATAACATATGATCATTCAACAAGTCTCAAGTTACCTTAACTTCTCCTTTTGATACCTAGAAACATCTACATTAAATGAATTAGTGAAAAGTGAGTTAACCTGTTGAGGGTAGGGGGCAGTATTTGCACGGCCGGATAAAAAACGTACCCAATTTAATCTGGTTACTACTCCTGCCCGGAAACTAGAATATGCATATAATTATTGGCTTTGGATAGAAAACACCCTAAAGTTTCTAAAACTTTTTGAATGGTGTCTGTGAGTATAACAGAACTCATATGGCAGGTAAAAACCTGAGAAGATTCTGTACAGGAAGTGCCCTCTCTGACCATTTCTTGGGTTATCCGGCCGTGCAAATACTGCCCCCTATCCCCAACAGTAATCAGGGAAACCAACGTTTACAAATAGTTGCTTTGACTGTGTGTGTGTGTGTGTGTGTGTGTGTGTGTGTGTGTGTGTGTGTGTGTGTGTGTGTGTGTGTGTGTGTGTGTAATTAATGTGAATAAGTGTGTATTATATTACCATACAGTATAACATATGATCATTCAACAAGTCTCAAGTGACCTTAACTTCTCCTTTTGATACCTAGAAACATCTACATTAAATGAATTAGTGAAAAGTGAGTTAACATTCTAATGTGAATGATGATGATTTCTAATATTGTGTCTGGTTTCATCCATCAGATGTCTGTGATCTCACACTGGACCCAAACACAGTAAACAGACACCTCTCTCTGTCTGAGGAGAACAGAAAGGTGACATGTAGGAGAGAGGAGCAGCCGTATCCTGATCACCCAGAGAGGTTTGAGGACTGTAGACAGGTGCTGTGTAGAGAGGGTCTGACTGGGCGCTGTTACTGGGAGGTAGAGTGGAGTGGGAGAGGAGAGGAAGTGTGGAGTGGGAGATATAGTGGTAAAAGATCAGAAAATATTACAAGCCTGTCATGTGTGAGAGTCCAGTGTGTGTTTGTCAGTGTTTATGTGTGTCAGTGTGTGTGTGTGTTCAGTGTGTGTGTGTGTGTGTGTTCAGCGTGTGTGTGTGTTCAGCGTGTGTGTGTGTGTCAGTGTGTGTGTCCAGTGAGTGTGTGTGTCCAGTGAGTGTGTGTGTCCAGTGAGTGTGTGTGCCCAATGTGTGTGTGTGTTTGTCCAGTGTGTGTGTTTCCAGTGTGTTTGTATGTCCGTTTGAGTGTCTAGTGTGTTTTCCCAGTGTTTGTGTGTATGTGTGTCTGTCCAGTTTGAGTGGGTGGCCAGCGTGTGTGTGTGTCCAGTGTGTGTGTGTCCAGTGTGTGTGTGTCCAGTGTGTGTGTGTCCAGTGTGTGTGTGTGTGTGTATGTCTCAGTGTGTGTGTTTCAGTGTGTGTGTGTGTGTGTGTATGTGCCCAGTGTGTGTGTGTGTGTGTGTCCAGTGTGTGTGTGTGTCCAGTGTGTATGTGTGTCCAGTGTCTGTGTTCAGTGTGTGTGTGTTCAGTGTGTGTGTTTCAGTGTGTGTGTGTGTGTGTGTGTGTGTGTTTCAGTGTGTGTGTGTGTGTGTGTATGTGTGTGTCCCGTGTCTGTGTTCAGTGTGTGTGTGTTCAGTGTGTGTGTATGTCCAGTGTGTGTGTGTGTGTGTCCGTGTGTGTGCGTGCAGTGTGTGTGTGTGTCCAGTGTCTGTGTTCAGTGTGTGTGTGTGTGTCCAGTGTCTGTTTTCAGTGTGTGTGTGTGTTCAGTGTGTCTGTCTATGTCCAGAGTGTGTGTGTGTGTGTGTTCAGTGTGTCTGTCTATGTCCAGAGTGTGTGTGTGTGTGTGTTTCTGTGTGTGTGTGTGTGTGTTTCAGTGTGTGTGTGTGTTTCAGTGTGTGAGTGTGTGTGTGTGTGTCCCCAGTGTGTTCAGTGTGTGTGTGTGTTTCAGTGTGTGTGTGTGTTTCAGTGTGTGAGTGTGTGCCCAGTGTGTGTGTGTGTTCAGTGTGTGTGTGTGTCCAGTGTGTGTTTGTGTGTGTCCAGTGTGTGTGTGTGTTGAGTGTGTGTCCTGTGTGTGTTTATATGTGTGTCCAGTGTGTGTGTGTGTGTCCGGTGTGTGTGTGTGTGAGTATGTGCCCAGTGTGTGTGTGTTTGTGTTCAGTGTGTGTTCAGTGTGTGTGTGTGTGTGTGTGTCCAGTGTTCAGTGTGTGTTGAGTGTGTGTGTGTTCAGTGTGTGTTTATGTGGGTGTCCACTTTTTTTACCACTTTGCATTTTTTATGATATATTTTACTGTTTGTACCACAGGAGGTTGGTGGGACCTTATTTAGGGAGGACAGGCTTGTAATGGCTGGAGTGGAATAAGTGGAATGGTATCAAACACGTGGTTTTTTGTCCAGTGTGTGTGTGTGTCCAGAATGTGTGTGTGTGTGTCCAGTGTATGTGTCTATTTTGTGTAAGTCCAGTTTATGTCCAGTTTGTGTGTGTGTGTCCATTTTGTGTCCAGTGTGTGTGTGTCCATTTTGTTTCCAGTGTGTGTGTGTCCATTTTGTTTCCAGTGTGTGTGTGTGTGTGTGTTGAGTGTGTGTATATCCAGTGTGTGTGTGTGTTCAGTGTATGTTTATGTGTGTGTGTCCAGTTTGTGTCCAGTGTGTTTGTGTTCAGTGTGTGTGTGTGTGTGTGTGTGTGTGTCCAGTGTACGTGTTCTGTGTGTGTGTGTGTGTGTTGAGTGTATGTGTGTCCGGTGTGTGTGTGTGTCCAGTGTGTGTGTGTCCGGTGTGTGTGTGTGTGTGTGTGTGTCCAGTGTGTGTGTGTGTGTGTGTGTCCAGTGTGTGTGTGTGTGTGTGTCCAGTGTGTGTGTGTGTGTGTGTCCAGTGTGTGTGTGTGTGTGTGTCCAGTGTGTGTGTTTGTGTGTGTCCAGTGTGTGTGTTTGTGTGTGTGTGTGTCCAGTGTGTGTGTGTGTGTGTCTGTCCAGTGTGTGTGTGTCCAGTGTGTGTGTCCAGTGTGTGTCCAGTGTGTGTGTGTGTGTGTCCAGTGTGTGTCCAGTGTGTGTGTGTGTGTGTTTGTCCAGTGTGGGTGTGTGTGTGTGTTTTTCCAGTGTGTGTGTGTGTGTGTGTGTGTGTGTGTGTGTGTGTGTGTTTGTCCAGTGTGTGTGTGTGTGTTTGTCCAGTGTGTGTGTGTGTGTGTTTGTCCAGTGTGTGTGTGTGTGTGTGTGTCCAGTGTGTGTGTGTGTGTGTGTGTGTGTGTGTTTGTCCAGTGTGTGTGTGTGTGTGTGTGTGTTTGTCCAGTGTGTGTGTGTGTGTGTGTGTGTGTGTGTGTGTGTGTGTGTGTGTGTCCAGTGTGTGTGTGTGTGTGTGTGTGTGTGTCCAGTGTGTGTGTTTGTGTGTGTGTGTGTCCAGTGTGTGTGTCCAGTGTGTGTCTGTCCAGTGTGTGTGTGTGTGTCCAGTGTGTGTGTTTGTGTGTGTGTGTGTCCAGTGTGTGTGTGTGTGTGTCTGTCCAGTGTGTGTGTGTCCAGTGTGTGTGTGTGTGTGTGTGTCCAGTGTGTGTGTGGGTGTGTCCAGTGTGTGTCCAGTGTGTGTGTGTGTGTGTGTGTGTGTGTTTGTCCAGTGTGTGTGTATGTGTGTGTGTGTGTGTGTGTCCAGTGTGTGTGTGTGTGTGTGTGTGTGTGTTTGTCCAGTGTGTGTGTGTGTGTTTGTCCAGTGTGTGTGTGTGTGTTTGTCCAGTGTGTGTGTGTGTGTGTGTGTGTTTGTCCAGTGTGTGTGTGTGTGTGTGTGTTTGTCCAGTGTGTGTGTGTGTGTGTTTGTCCAGTGTGTGTGTGTGTGTGTTTGTCCAGTGTGTGTGTGTGTGTGTTTGTCCAGTGTGTGTGTGTGTGTGTTTGTCCAGTGTGTGTGTGTGTGTGTTTGTCCAGTGTGTGTGTGTGTGTGTGTGTGTGTGTGTGTTTGTCCAGTGTGTGTGTGTGTGTGTGTGTGTGTGTGTGTGTGTGTTTGTCCAGTGTTTGTGTGTGTGTGTGTTTGTCCAGTGTGTGTATGTGTGTGTCCAGTGTGTGTGTGTGTGTGAGAGAGTGTGTGCGTCCAGTGTGTGTATGTGTCCATTGTGTGTCCAGTGTGTGTGTTGAGTGTGTGTATATCCAGTGTTTGTGTGTGTGTCCAGTTTGTGTCCAGTGTGTGTGTTTGTCCAGTGTGTGTGTGTGTGTGTGTGTGTGTGTGTGTGTGTCCAGTGTGTGTGTGTGTGTGTGTCCAGTGTGTGTGTGTGTGTGTCTGTGTCCAGTGTGCGCGTGTGTCCAGTGTGCGTGTGTCCAGTTTGTGTGTTCAGTGTGTGTGTGTGTGTGTGTGTGTCTGTGTGTGTGTGTGTCCAGTTATAATTTCAGGGAATTATCATTATTAATTAATAATAATCAAACACGTGGTTTCCATGTGTTCCATTTCATTCACTCTGTTCCAGACATTATTATGAGCCGTCCTCCCCTCAGCAGCCTCCTCTGGTATGTACTGTCCTGTATGTGAGAGAGATCCAGCAAAGAATTACAATGTATGTATTACTTTTAATACCTGCAAAGGACAAATAAACTACTGGAACTCCTTATGAATGTCTGCAGACGACAAGAGGTGAAAATATTACCGGAATATTCTGCTAAATGTTGATGAAGACGTCACTCAATCCACCCAAAACAACATGCAGTCTTTCCACAAGACTCCCATGAAGTTATAGTGTGACGTTATGAGTCGACGTTAAAGTAACATTCTCACAACATACTGCACTTGTTTTATCCTGTTTTAGATGTATCCTCTGTTTAAACATTTAAACTCTTACAATAACACCGTTAAAATACCAATGTGATCATTTCTTGTCTTTTATGTTGGAAAAACAAATTGTACAATTATATTTGGACATACGCTCCATAGTTGTACAAGTATACATGGTTATACTGTACTTTTCATAATAAAACATACTTGAAACAAGAAAAAGCATTTTAATTGTGAAAAAATTTCGTTATTGATTTTTACATTGCTTCTCCCTGTCTCATGTTGACGTTTGTCATGAATCTTGACCTGGAGGCAGAACTGTGCGATTTCCTCTAGATATGTCAGCTGCAAAGTCAGAATTGTCTGTGGAAAATGTTGTTTTATGGTCTTAATTTAAGGGAAGGATTAGCAGTGTGGTTAGGGTTGAGGTTAGGATTAAAATCTGATTGTATTACTTTGTGCCTGTGGCAGCTAGGGAATACTTTGCTGAACTGCCTCCAGGGCAAGATTCATGACAATAAATGCCAACCTGCCTCCAGGGCAAGATTCATGACAATAAATGACAACCTGCCTCCACAACAAGATTCATGACAATAAATGCCAACCTGCCTCCAGAACAAGATTCATGACAATAAATGCCAAACTGCCTCCCAGTCGTCCCCTCCTAATCTTTACAAGGCTGCAGAACATGCAAGCTAGTGATGTGGGCGTTCTCTCATAACCCTCAGTCCCCAGGTGGGTAGATGGCAGGTTGAATAAAGAGAAGCTAGTGATGTGGGGGTTCTCTCATAACCCTCAGTCCCCAGGTGGGTAGATGGCAGGTTGAATAAAGAGAAGCTAGTGATGTGGGGGTTCTCTCATAACCCTCAGTCCCCAGGTGGGTAGATGGCAGGTTGAATAAAGAGAAGCTAGTGATGTGGGGGTTCTCTCATAACCCTCAGTCCCCAGGTGGGTAGATGGCAGGTTGAATAAAGAGAAGCTAGTGATGTGGGGGTTCTCTCATAACCCTCAGTCCCCAGGTGGGTAGATGGCAGGTTGAATAAAGAGAAGCTAGTGTTGTGGGGGTTCTCTCTTAACCCTCAGTCCCCAGGTGGGTAGATGGCAGGTTGAATAAAGAGAAGCTAGTGATGTGGGGGTTCTCTCGTAACCCTCAGTCCCCAGGTGGGTAGATGGCAGGTTGTATAAAGAGCAGCTAGTGATGTGGGGGTTCTCTCATAACCCTCAGTCCCCAGGTGGGTAGATGGCAGGTTGAATAAAGAGAAGCTAGTGATGTGGGGGTTCTCTCATAACCCTCAGTCCCCAGGTGGGTAGATGGCAGGTTGAATAAAGAGAAGCTAGTGATGTGGGGGTTCTCTCATAACCCTCAGTCCCCAGGTGGGTAGATTGCAGGTTGAATAAAGAGAAGCTAGTGATGTGGGGGTTCTCTCATAACCCCCCTCTCCATGTAATCTGATTCATTATGATCTAGGATCAGGTCCCCCCTCCTCTCCATGTAATCTGCTTCATTATGATCTAGGATCAGGTCCCTCCTCTCCATGTAATCTGATTCATTATGATCTAGGATCAGGTCTCCCCTCTCCATGTAATCTGATTCATTATGATCTAGGATCAGGTCCCCCCTCTCCATGTAATCTGATTCATTATGATATAGGATCAGGTCCCTCCTCTCCATGTAATCTGAATCATTATGATCTCGGATCAGGTCCCTCCTCTCCATGTAATCTGATTCATTATGATCTAGGATCAGGTCCCCCCGTCTCCATGTAATCTGATTCATTATGATCTAGGATCAGGTCCCCCCTCTCCATGTAATCTGATTCATTATGATATAGGATCAGGTCATAGTCCTGAAGTGTAGTACTGCAGTAGGAGGGGGTTGTGGGTAGCTACCTCCTCCTCTGTACACCCAGTGTATCCAGTATTAACTAAACGGTGTACACCCGGTGTATCCATTATAACCTAAATGGTGTACATCCGGTGTATCCAGTATAAACGTCTCTCCCTCTGACCGACTCCTGGATCTGGATCCGCGTTTCTATGGAGACAAGAGGTCAGGTCAGGGGTCACACAGAACCATCACTACCACCATCATCCTCCTCCTCTTCCTCACCTCCATTAGAATCCTGGTAGACGTCAGTCTCCCCCAGATCTACTCCCAGTCTCCTACAGACAGACAGGTTAGGGTTAGGAGGTGTTACTGAACAGACAGACAGACAGACAGACAGACAGACAGACAGACCATCAGGTAAAGTTGTGGAGATGAGGGAATATGTGATCAGAACCCCTCCAGTCTGGTTAACCACCAGTTAGGTCCAGTATGGACTATCAATACCAGTCACCATTTACAATGTGACCCAGTTCAACGGGTCTGAACAGAACTGGGGGACGTCAGACATGAAGATGTCTAAACACAACTGGAATATCATTAGTTTGTGATTCATTGTTAATGGATTTTCAATCAGGAACACAGAGGAACAACCTGACAACATAACAATGTGTGGGAGGGTGGAGATCTAATATTGTTTTGTGACAAACACTAAAGCGTTGTGTATTAGACTCTGAAACCAGGTTTATGGTGTGTATTAGACTCTGAAACCAGGTTAATGGTGTGTATTAGACTCTGTAACCAGGTTAATGACAGGTGGTGTGTATTAGACTCTGAAACCAGGTTTATGGTGTGTATTACACTCTGAAACCAGGTTAATGGTGTGTATTAGACTCTGAAGCCAGGTTATTGACAGATGGTGTGTATTAGACTCTGAAACCAGGTTAATGACAGATGGTGTGTATTAGACGCTGAAACCAGGTTAATGACAGATGGTGTGTATTAGACTCTGAAACCAGGTTTATGGTGTGTATTAGACTCTGTAACCAGGTTAATGACAGGTGGTGTGTATTAGACTCTGAAACCAGGTTTATGGTGTGTATGACACTCTGAAACCAGGAAAATGGTGTGTATTAGACTCTGAAACCAGGTTAATAACAGATGGTGTGTATTAGACTCTGAAACCAGGTTAATGACGGATGGTGTGTATTAGACTCTGAAACCAGGTTTATGGTGTGTATTAGACTCTGAAACCAGGTTAATGGTGTGTATTAGACTCTGAAACCAGGTTAATAACAGATGGTGTGTTTTAGACTCTGAAACCAGGTTAATGACAGATGTTTTGTGCCAAACACTAAAGCATGATATTCTAATAAATCTACACCCTATTCCCTGCGTAGAACACTACTTTAGACCTGGTCAGAAGCACCGTAGTGCACTACGTAGGGAATAGGGAACCATTTGGAACAGAGACCAGTAATTCCCCTGAACATCTTTCTCTTCCTCATCTGGTTTCTTGAACAGCCCTTCACTCCTCCCCTCTTCCTCTTCCTCCCTTTTCATTCTGTTCTATCAGCCACACCACCAGCTCACCTCCACACAATCCATTTACAACTTAAAGACACACCTTGGAATAAATAACAAAGGAAAACTATTACTAGATGAAGTTTAGTGTTGGATTTTTTTTATTTCCCATCACCATAAATCATATTTAATCACTGAACAGTAGCAGACCTAACTTCATCTGTTCCTGACTCTGGATAGTGGATTAAAAACACCATCAATCTCCAATGATATTAAAGTACTATTCTGAACATTACTGATATACTGAGTGGCAAGTCCAGATATCTGCTGGTTTTATTGTTTGGTCAATAGCACCACCTGCTGGACAGGTTTAATGTTGCTGGACTGAGCAGTATGGGAGGATGAAAGATGACACATTTAGGGACGGTTTCCTGGACATCTACATTGAACACGCTTTTTAGTCCAGGACTAGGATTAATCTGTGTCTGGGAAACCAGTCCATATAGTTTAGTAGAAAGTAAGTGATTCCAGCTTGTAGTGGGCTGACTAGTCCTGAATTGTCCTTTTGTTCCTGGACCATTTTCCATGCAGCTCCAGGTGACAGAGAATCATCACATCTGGGGACCATCACCACCAGCATGACTAGTATCTATGTGGACCCTACTACAGTTTAACCAGCTCAGCTATAGACTACACCAGCATGACTAGTATCTATGTGGACCCTACTACAGTTTAACCAGCTCAGCTATAGACTACACCAGCAGGACTAGCAGTACCAGAGAGATAAAACCCAGGATAGAGGGGCTGAGTGAATGTGGTCTGGACTCTGTGGAGGAGGGTCATTGTGTCAGAGACCCTGTAGAAGGACAGAGTACCTGCCTTGTGATCCAGGTACACTCCTACTCTGGAGGACTGAGGGCCTGATACTTTAGTCTCAACATTATTGTGTCTGAAATAATAACCACCTCTATAGTACAGTAAACTCCAGGACTTGTTATTGAATCCAAATCTATTATCTCTCTCTGTTCTGCTGATGTCTTTATATGAGACTGCTGTATAAACAACACCACTCCACTCCACCTCCCAGTAACAGCGTCCAGACAGACCCTCTCTACACAGAACCTGGTACCGGTTGGTGAATCTGTCTGGATGACCAGGATATGGTTGGACTTGGAATGTATAGGTCACCTTTCTGTTCCCTTCAGACAGAGAGAGGAGTGTGTGTGCTGTGTTTGGGTCCAGTGTGAGCTGACAGGAATCTGGGAGAAGAGCAGAGACCAATGAGGGGAGTCAGAACAATAAGTTAAGTCTGATACTGTATCTACCCTGTCTTTGATTAGAGCACAGCAGAGATCAAATCAGAGAAATATGAGGAGTCAGATAGATACCCAGTCTTTGATTAGATCTACTATTGCTATATATTTCTAGAGGGATTGTTAGGAGTGGCAGTAAAAAGAAACTGTTAGTTACTTCACTATAAAGAGACTCACATTGTAACAACTGTTCTCTGGTCTTGGTCTCTGGAGGCAGAACAACCTCCACTATATTCACTACAGACACACAAACACATTGACAGAGAGAGGGAATGTTATCATCATACCATATTCCACATGTATATGACTAGTAGGGAACTTTCAATGGTCTAAAGTTGATGTTCTGATTGTTTTCAACACACCTGTAGTGGAGATCTTGGTCCATTCTCCTTTAAGGAAGTCTTCTAATTTCTCTCTCAGTTCAGACACAGTCTTACTCACATCTCCAAAGTACTGAAGAGGACGGACAACGATGCTGGGTAAGTCTGAAGATACACTGATACTGGAGAGAGACTGATAACTCTGGAGAGAGAGAGAGAGAGAGAGAGAGAGAGAGAGACAGAGAGAGAGGGACACAGAGAGAGAGGGACACAGAGAGAGAGGGACACAGAGAGACAGAGGGACACAGCAAGACAGAGGGACAGAGAGAGACAGAGGGACAGAGAGGGACACAGAGAGAGGGAAAGAGAGAGGGAGAGAGAGAGAGAGAGGGACAGAGAGAGAGAGAGACAAAGAGAGAGAGAGAGGGACAGAGAGAGAGAGAGGGACAGAGAGAGAGAGAGAGGGACAGAGAGAGAGAGAGGGACAGAGAGAGAGAGAGAGAGGGACAGAGAGAGAGAGGGACAGACAGGACAACATAATGATTGAGATGAATAGTTTCACATGAAGTTAATTTCATATCACATGTAACAAGACAGTTTAGTTACCTGGAGGAAATGGATGTGATCCTCTGTGTGTGACAGCTGCTCCAGCTCAGTGCTTCTCTTCCTCAGCTCAGCTATCTCCTGCTTCAGTTGCTCCAGGACTCCTTCAGCTTCACTCACTTGAGCCTTCTCTTGGGCTCTGATCAGCTCCTTCACCTCAGAGCTCCTTCTCTCAATGGAGCGGATCAGCTCAGTAAAGATCTGATCACTGTCCTCCACTGCTGCCTGTGCAGAGCGCTGTTGAGAGAGAGAGAGACGGAGAGAGAGAGGGACAGAGAGAGAGGGACAGAGAGAGAGAGGGACAGAGAGAGAGGGACAGAGAGAGAGAGGGACAGAGGGACCGAGAGAGAGAGAGAGAGAGAGGGACAGATAGAGAGAGAGAGAGAGAGGGACAGAGAGAGAGAGAGAGAGAGGGACAGAGAGAGAGAGAGAGGGACAGAGAGAGAGAGAGAGGGACAGAGAGAGAGAGAGAGGGACAGAGAGACTTGTCATCCTCATTACACTAACACCCCCCCTCCTAAAAACACATTGCGTGCCACCACAACCTCCACACCATCACATTATACAGTCCCCAACACCACAGTACAATACACCATCCAGCCCCTCCTCTCCAGCCGTGCAGACAGCCCCTCCTCTCCAGCCCCTCCTCTCCAGACAGCCCCTCCTCTCCAGCCCCTCCTCTCCAGCCCCTCCTCTCCAGACAGCCCCTCCTCTCCAGACAGCCCCTCCTCTCCAGACAGCCCCTCCTCTCCAGCCCCTCCTCTCCAGCCCCTCCTCTCCAGCCCCTCCTCTCCAGCCGTACAGACAGCCCCTCCTCTCCAGCCGTACAGACAGCCCCTCCTCTCCAGCCGTACAGACAGCCCCTCCTCTCCAGCCCCTCCTCTCCAGCCCCTCCTCTCCAGCCGTACAGACAGCCCCTCCTCTCCAGCCGTACAGACAGCCCCTCCTCTCCAGCCGTACAGACAGCCCCCCTGAGCCCCCATACCTCCTGAAACATCTCCACACTGTTGATCATTTTGGAAAACTCAAACTCAACCCTAAGGTGTCAACAGTACCGTACAAACAGAAATGTTCATCCTGTAGCACAAACTCCAAAACGTTCTGGGACATTGTAAACTGAGGCTAGGAAACACTGTCACCACCGATAAATCCACTATAATGGAGAATTTCAATAAGCATTTCTCTACGGCTGGCCATGCTTTCCTCCTGGCTACCCCAACCCCGGCCAACAGCTCCGCACCCCTCGCAGCTACTTGCCCAAGCCTCCCCAGCTTCTCCTTCACCCAAATCCAGATAGCTGATGTTCTGAAAGAGCTGCAAAACCTGGACCCCTACAAATCAGCTGGACTAGACAACCTGTACCCCTACAAATCAGCTGGGCTAGACAACCTGGACCCCTACAAATCAGCTATGCTAGACAACCTGGACCCCTACAAATCAGCTGGGCTAGACAACCTGGACCCCTACAAATCAGCTGGGCTAGACAACCTGGACCCCTACAAATCAGCTGGGCTAGACAACCTGGACCCCTACAAATCAGCTGGGCTAGACAACCTGGACCCCTACAAATCAGCTGGGCTAGACAACCTGGACCCCTACAAATCAGCTGGGCTAGACAACCTGGACCCCTACAAATCAGCTGGGCTTGACAACCTGGACCCCTACAAATCAGCTGGGCTAGACAACCTGGACCCCTACAAATCAGCTGGGCTAGACAACCTGGACCCCTACAAATCAGCTATGCTAGACAACCTGGACCCCTACAAATCAGCTGGGCTAGACAACCTGGACCCCTACAAATCAGCTGGGCAAGACAACCTGGACCCCTACAAATCAGCTGGGCTAGACAACCTGGACCCCTACAAATCAGCTGGACTAGACAACCTGGACCCCTACAAATCAGCTGGGCTAGACAACCTGGAACCCTACAAATCAGCTGGGCTAGACAACCTGGACCCCTACAAATCAGCTGGGCTTGACAACCTGGACCCCTACAAATCAGCTGGGCTAGACAACCTGGACCCCTACAAATCAGCTGGGCTAGACAACCTGGACCCCTACAAATCAGCTGGGCTAGACAACCTGGACCCCTACAAATCAGCTGGACTAGACAACCTGGACCCCTACAAATCAGCTGGGCTTGACAATCTGGACCCCTACAAATCAGCTGGGCTAGACAACCTGGACCCCTACAAATCAGCTGGGCTAGACAACCTGGACCCTCTCTTTCTAAACATATCACCACCATTGTTGCAACCCCTATTACTAGTCTGTTCAACCTCTCTTTCGTGTCGTCTGAGATCTCCAAACATTGGAAAGCTGCCGCGGTCATCCCCCCTCTTCAAAGGGGGGGACACTCTAGACCCAAACTGTTACAGACCTATATCAATCCTGCCCTGCCTTTCTAAAGTCTTCAAAAGCAAAGTTAACAAACAGATCACCGACCATTTCCAATCCCACCGTACCTTCTCTGCTATGCGATCTGGTTTCAGAGCTGGTCATGGGTGCACCTCAGCCACGCAGCTGGCGGCCACGGAAGGAGTGTTGTATGGCATTGGAAATGGTCAGTAATCTGTTTGTTAACTTTGCTTTTGAAGACCTTAGAAAGGGTTAGAGTTTCTGTACAGCACTTTGTGACATCTGCTGATGTAAAAAGGACTTTATAAATACATTAGATTGATTGTTAGGTTCAGGGTATTTAAAGAGATAAACTGTATGGGTTTATATCTCTCTTGCTCCTCCCTGTGGTCTTCTGTGGGAACTACATACCTCATTCACCACACGTGATAGGCTCATAATCTGAGGTAGCAACTGAGTAAGAGCTACAAATCAATGATCTCCACCAATCCATTAGGTTTAACAACTCAGTGAACCTGCGCAGCATTCTCTCTATTTGATGTCTACGAACCAACAGATTTCAACACATATCAAATTACCCAGCAGCCATTTAGAAACAAATAAAAAAGGTTATTTCTTTTTTTTCTTTCTTCTGACTGTTTAAATCGGCCACATCTTGAAAAAGAGAACAGGGACATGCGATTTGTTGAGAATTTACACCTTTTTATATATATATAAAATAAATATATACAGTTAACCATGACCAGAACATGTTTAACGTTTGAAGGCTTTGCGCCAACCATCCCAGTCAGTTACTACAATCTATAACCAGGTGAACAGTGAGCTTCCTCACCAAGTAGCTGTAACCTAGTTAATAATAAGTTAGCTGAGGTAAACCTACAAGGATAGTTAATAATAAGTTACCTGAGGTAAACCTACAAGGATAGTTAATAATAAGTTACCTGAGGTAAACCTACAAGGATAGTTAATAATAAGTTACCTGAGGTAAACCTACAAGGATAGTTAATAATAAGTTACCTGAGGTAAACCTACAAGGATAGTTAATAATAAGTTACCTGAGGTAAACCTACAAGGATAGTTAATAATAAGTTACCTGAGGTAAACCTACAAGGATAGTTAATAATAAGTTACCTGAGGTAAACCTACAAGGTTAATTAATAATAAGTTACCTGAGGTAAACCTACAAGGTTAGTTAATAATAAGTTACCTGAGGTAAACCTACAAGGTTAATTAATAATAAGTTACCTGAGGTAAACCTACAAGGTTAGTTAATAATAAGTTACACCACCACCCAACACACCCTGGTACTCTTCTGAAGTCAAATCTAGTATGACCAAATACTTCTCTGCAGCTGCCACCAAAACATATGTTTTTCTGTGATTTCCATTCCATTTCTGCGGTACAGTTGATAACCATTTGCTATGAACACTAAGAAGCCAACCTTACTGAAGCATATATCACTGGTTGGCCCATCCCTCTGTGCTGTCACAGATCTACTACTCACAGGGATCCTCTCAGGATCCGTCAGCCTTGACCCATCCTCCTCTACTTTCTTCACTGCCTCAGCAGTGACAACCTGTTCCCAACAGTGGGGTCAGTGGGATTGGATAGGGGCCCCTCTACCTCTCTCTCTCTCTCTCTCTCTCTGACTGGAGGAGACAGGTGAAATGGTGTGTCTCCTCTGGTCAACAATACTCACCTTGAGAGACTCCACAGCCTGTTGGAGCTCCTTCAGCTTCTTCTCTCTCTCCTGGAATCTCTGCTGGACCTTCTGCTGACTCATCCCCAGCTGCCTCTGTGGAGAATCACTCTTCAATGAGCTATCAAGCTTTATTAGTCCAGTAGATCAATAGTATAGTAATGTGACATAGGGCCCATAGAGAGGAAGGTCTAAAAAATGGATGGTCCATTTACTAAATGATATTTATTTGTTGCTATGTGAATGATTATAGTTTTTATGGTAGGACTACATGTATCAACAGGTTGAGACTGAACTTTGGACTCATAAAAGGCCATTCAGAATGATAATAGTGTTTGACATTATAAAATGGTGATACATCTGGAGAATCTGGGTTGACATATCAATATACTCAAGGTTTGTGTTCATATTTGTTCTGCTGAGGATCAATTTCATTTCAATGATCTCATATTCAAACAGCCTTAGTTCCTACTGTATCTTTAATTCTTTGTTTATCAGACAGTCACCAACAAGTTGTTCTGGTCTTACCTGTTTCTCAGTCCTCTCTGCTGCAGCTGACACTGTATCATGGCCTTTATGTTCGTCCATTGTACACAGATAACAGATACACTGCTGATCGGTACGACAGTAAACCTCCAGCAGTTTGTCATGATGAGAGCAGATCTTCTCCTGTAGTTGTGCGGTGGCTTTGACCAGCTTGTGCTTCTTCAAAGCAGGAGATTCATAGTGAGATAGGAGATGAGTCTCACAGTAAGAGGCCAGACACACCAGACAGGACATGAGGGCTTTCTGCTTTCTGGTCCCAGTGCAGACATCACACGCCACATCTCTAGGTCCAGCACAGCACAGAGCAGGAGGGGGAGCAGCCTGGAGTCCTGTCTTCCTCAGTTTCTCCACCATCTCAGCCAACATGTTATTTTTACTCAGCGTAGGCCTTGGACTGAAGGTCTGTCTGCACTGAGGACAGCTATAGACCCCTTTCAGAACATCCTGATCCCAGCAGCCCTCAATACAGCTCCTACAGTAACTGTGTCCACAGGGGATGGTGACTGGCTCCTTCAGTAGATCCAGACAGACAGAACAACAGTACTGGTCCTGGTCCAGCAGAACTCCCTGTTGAGCCATTTGGACGGTTGTTCACTCTCACACAGACAGACGACACAGAGACTCAGATCAGTTTAGTTTCCACAGAAGAGAGTTTGTGAAGGGGGATGGACTTCCTGGTTCTGCCAGAGGGGGGGGGGGTTAGAGGGAGGGAGGAAGAGAGAGAGGAACTGCATGCAACAGCAAGAGGGAGACAAATAGTCTTGTTCCTTGGTTAGAGCCCTTAACATGGAATAAATGAAATAATGAATCTTAAAATGTGAGTTATTAGAATATAAAGGGTAACACTTTCTATGAAGTACATATTATAATTATTTTAATGACCTTTATAATGCCTTATAATACACGTATGTGTTCTAATAAGCAATAAGGCCTGAGGAGGTGTGGTATATGTAAGGATTGCGGACCTGGTGGCAGTGAAGTCAGACGCAGGAGAGCAGAGATGGGTAATAGCCGGAGCAGTTTAATACAAAACGAACCTACATGGGAACAAAACCCGATGCGCACCAGTAACAGAGTACAAGCACTTACAAACAAACAATTCCACACAAGGACATGGGGGGAACAGAGGGTTAAATACACAACAATTCATGATGGAAATGGAAACCAGATGTGTAAGAAAACAAGACAAAACAAATGGAAAATTAAAAAGTGGATCGACAATGACTAGAAGACCGGTGACGCCGACCGCCGAACGAGGAGAGGAAATGACTTCGGTGGAAGTGGTGACAGTATATGGCTAATATACAGCACCACGGCTAAGTGCTGTTTTTAGGCACCACGCAAAGCGGATTGAGAATTATGTAACACTTTCACAAATACAATCAAATAAAAATGTTATTGGTCACATACACATATTTAGTAGATGTTATTGTGGGTGTAGTGAAATGCTTGTGTTCCTGGTTCCAACAGTGCAGTAGTATCTAACAATACACCCTAATGTAAATGTCACAGGTGTCGTAGGGTTTAGACCAAGACGCAGTGGGAAAATGTACACTCATCTTCTTTTATTAAAGGACAAAGAAGGAAAACCAAAACGACGACAAAAAAAACAGGCCAGTAAGGCACAAAGCTGCACAAAGCTACACACAGCCACAATCTCCCACAAAATCCCATGACAAACAAACTCCTAATTATAGGACCTTCAATCAGAGGCAACGATAACCAGCTGACTCCAATTGAAGGTCCAACCCCAATTAACTAAACATAGAACTACAATAGACAAGACAGAACATAGAAATACACTAACGTAGAACATAGACTAACAAACCCCGGACCACATAAACCAAACACCCCTCTACCTAAATACATAGCCCGAACCACATAAAACAAACACCCCTCTACCTAAATACATAGCCCGAACCACATAAACCAAACACCCCTCTACCTAAATACATAGCCCGAACCACATAAAACAAACACCCCCTGCCACGTCCTGACCAAACTACAATAACAAATAACCCCTATTACTGGTCAGGACGTGACAGTAAAAAGTAAAGGAATTAAGAAATATAGAAATATTAGGATGAGCAATGTTGGAGTCCTGGAATATAAATATATATACTGTGAGTATATACTGTGTGTATATGTGTGTATATATATATGTGTGTATATGTGTGTGTGTATATATATATATATATATATATATATATATATACACACACACACACACAGAACCAGTCTGGAGTATATATATATACACACATATATATACACACACATACACACAGAACCAGTCTGGAGTATATATATATATATATATATATATATATATATATATATATACACACACAGAACCAGTCTGGAGTATATATATATAATATATATATATATATACACACACAGTACCAGTCTGGAGTATATATATATATACACAGAACCAGTCTGGAGTATATATATATATATATATACACACAGTACCCGTCTGGAGTATATATATATATACACAGAACCAGTCTGGAGTGTATATATATATATATATATATATATACAGTACCAGTCAAATGTTGGGACACACTTACTCATTCAAGGGTTTTTCTTTATTTTTACATTCATGTCGTTTCTCTTTGCTTATTTGAGCTGTTCTTGCCATAATATGGACTTGGTCTTTTACCAAATAGGACTATCTTCTGTATACCAACCCTACCTTGTCACAACACAACTGATTTGCTCAAATGCATTTAGAAGGAAAGAAATTCCACAAATTAACTTTAACAAGACACACCTGTTAATTGAAATGCATTCCAGGTGACTATCTCATGAAGCTGGTTGAGAGAATGCCAAGATTGTGCAAAGCTGTCATCAAGGCAAAGGGTGGCTACTTTGAAGAATCTCAAATATAAAATATATAAATATAACACTTTTTTTGGTTACTACATGATTCCATATCTGATATTTCATAGTCTTGATGTCTTCACTATTATTCTACAATGTTGAAAATAGTACAAATAAAGAAAAAGCCTTAATTGTTCTAAAACTTTTGACCGGTAGTGTATATATAAATGTAAAGGGATGTATAGGTAATATGGATCAAATATGTAGTATATCTGAAGAACAGTATGTGGACAGCAATAATTAAATAGGACAGTCCTTGACTAGAATACAGTATATACATATGAAGTGGCCAGCAGTAGTTATATAGGATGAACCAGTACTAGAATACAGTATATACATATGAAGTAGACAGCAGTAGTTATATAGGATGAACCAGGACTAGAATACAGTATATACATATGAAGTGGACAGCAGTAGTTATACAGGATGAACCAGGACTAGAATACAGTATATACATATGAAGTGGACAGCAGTAGTTATATAGGATGAACCAGGACTAGAATACAGTATATACATATGAAGTGGACAGCAGTAGTTATATAGGATGAACCATGACTAGAATACAGTATATACATATGAAGTGGGTAAAACAGTAAACATTATTAAAGTGACCAGCGGCTGAGGTCCTCTGGTGGCTGAGGTCCTCTGGTGGCTGAGGTCCTCTGGTGGCTGAGGTCCTCTGGGTGGCTGAGGTCCTCTGGTGGCTGAGGTCCTCTGGTGGCTGAGGTCCTCTGGTGGCTGAGGTCCTCTGGGTGGCTGAGGTCCTCTGGTGGCTGAGGTCCTCTGGTGGCTGAGGTCCTCTGGGTGGCTGAGGTCCTCTGGTGGCTGAGGTCCTCTGGGTGGCTGAGGTCCTCTGGTGGCTGAGGTCCTCTGGGTGGCTGAGGTCCTCTGGGTGGCTGAGGTCCTCTGGTGGCTGAGGTCCTCGGGTGGCTGAGGTCCTCGGGTGGCTGAGGTCCTCTGGGTGGCTGAGGTCCTCTGGTGGCTGAGGTCCTCTGGTGGCTGAGGTCCTCGGGTGGCTGAGGTCCTCTGGTGGCTGAGGTCCTCTGGTGGCTGAGGTCCTCTGGTGGCTGAGGTCCTCTGGTGGCTGAGGTCCTCTGGGTGGCTGAGGTCCTCGGTTGGCTGAGGTCCTCTGGGTGGCTGAGGTCCTCTGGTGGCTGAGGTCCTCGGGTGGCTGAGGTCCTCTGGGTGGCTGAGGTCCTCTGGTGGCTGAGGTCCTCTGGTGGCTGAGGTCCTCTGGGTGGCTGAGGTCCTCTGGGTGGCACACCAGAGGTCCTCTGGTGGCTGAGGTCCTCTGGTGGCTGAGGTCCTCTGGGTGGCTGAGGTCCTCTGGGTGGCTGAGGTCCTCTGGGTGGCTGAGGTCCTCTGGGTGGCTGAGGTCCTTGATGATCTTCTTGACCTTCCTGTGACACCAGGTGCTGTAGATGTCCTGGAGGGCAGGCACTTTGCCCCCGGTGATATGTTGGGCAGAACGCACCACCCTCTGGAGAGCCCTGTGGTTGCGACACTGTGGTTTCAGCCTCCGGAGGTTGAAGAGGTGCTGTTCTGATTTCTTCACCACAAGGTGTGTGTGGGTGGACCATTTGTCTGGTCTTCTCTACCTGACCGTCTCATTATCTTCTCTCAAGAAGAACTATCTTATGGTATGAAGATTGTCCTTCTTGAGAGAAGATCGAGCCTTTTTCTCTCCAGAAGATGTCTGGTAGGCCCATTTAAATACCTTTTTTGGACATTTCAAGGTAGCAGATGTTTGAGTTGGGTTATTTTTTTAATTTTTGACAAAATGAGCACTCCTGGAAGTGACAGATTTTGACTCATATTGAGTGATAAGACTGAGCTATTTAAAAACACTTTTTCAACATTTCAAGATAGCAGTTAGTTCAGTTTGATCTCACTAAAGACAGCTGTATATTATTTTTTTTGACCCAAAAATATTCTATGTTCATGCCCACTTTTTTTGCACTATGTTTGAAGACTGTCAACTTCTTGTCAGGAGGAGAATCACTTAGCCTTTCGACTAATTTTCAAATGATAGGATGCCTATTTAAAAACACTTTTTCAACATTTCAAGATAGCAGTTAGTTCAGTTTGATCTTATGAAAGACAGCTGTATCATTTTTTATAGCCGAAAGGAGCAAGTGCGACACTCACGTGTCCAAAATCAGTACTCTAAGTACTCAAGTGGACTCTGCCATGCAGCAGAATACCACCCTTAGGTACCATCTGGAGGAAGTCCAGAATGGTCACGCTCTACAGCATGACTATCCATCCAAGCAACCGGAGTCCGGTACTCAAAAGAGTGAAGACGATAGGTTTCAGACATTGCCTCCATCATGTGTCCCTCAGTCTTCTCCTCTTGGCCATTTGGCACCGCATTGCCAGATTTAAAAATAACTTTACTGGGAAATCACACTTTGCAATAAACGACGTGATATGCTCAGAAAAATAGGCTAGGCGATACAGGTTAGCGCCATCTTGGAACCATCTAAAATCAAATATACTATTGTAAATATTCCCTTACCTTTTGATTATCTTCATCAGAAGGCACTTCCAGGGATCCCAGGTCCACAACAAATGTAGTTTTGTTCGAAAAAGTTAATAATTTATGTCCCAATAGTTCCTTCTTGTTAGCGCGTTCCAAAGGCTACTCATAATGTACTGAAGCGCGCGGGACATGTCGTCACGAATGTGCAAAAAATATATATTTACGTTCGTTCAAACATGTCAAACGTTGTATAACATAAATCTTTAGGGCCTTTTTCAACCAGAGCTTCAATAATATTCAAGGCGGACGATTGCATTGTCTTACTAAACATTTCGGAACAAAAGGGTTCCCATGGGCGCCCGCGTCATAGTAGTAATGGACCAACTTCCCAAGCCTCTCTTTGGGTCAGTTTCTACCATAGAAGACTCAAACCACTTTGTAAAGACTGTTGACATCTAGTGGAAGCCTTAGGAAGTGCTAAATGATTAATAAGTCCCTGTGAGTTTCAATGGCAAAGGCTTGAAAGTGATTCCACACATCAGATTTCCACTTCCTGTTAGGATTTGTCTCAGGGTTTTGACTGCCATATGAGTTTTGTTATACTCACAGACACCATTAAAACAGTTTTAGAAACTTTAGAGTGTTTTCTATCCAAATCTAATTATATGCATATTCTAGTTACTGTGCAGGAGTAGTAACCAAATTAAATCGGGTATGTTTTTTATCCGGCCGTGCAAATACTGCCCCCTATCCCCATCAGGTTAAGAGTTTATTCGGAAGATAATGGCTCTATAAACACTCTTCCGTGGTGTCCCGACTTTCTAGTTAATTACATTTACATGATTAGCTAATCAGGTGATATTAATTACAGAGAAAGTATTTTATAGGATAGCATGTCATATCACTTAATCTGGCATAACCAAAGACACGAAAGCAGAGAGGGAGAGAGCAGAAAGAGAGAGAGCAGAGAACAGAGAGAGCAGAGAAGAGAGAGGAGAGAGAGGGAGCAGGCTGAGAGAGCAGAGAACAGAGAGAGCAGAGAACAGAGAGCAGGCTGAGAGAGCAGAGAGAGCAGAGAACAGAGAGAAGAGAGAGAGGGAGCAGGCTGAGAGAGCAGAGAGAGCAGGGAAAGCAAAGAGCAGAGAGAGAGAGTGCAGGGAAAGCAGAGAGAGAGAGCAGAGGGAGAGAGCAGTGAGAGAGAGAGCAGAGAGAGCAGAGGGAGAGAGAGAGCAGAGAGAGCAGAGAGAGCAGAGAACAGAGAGCAGAGAGAGCAGAGGGAGAGAGAGCGCAGAGAACAGAGAGAGCAGAGGGAGAGAGAGCGCAGAGAGAGGGAGCAGGCTGAGAGAGCAGAGAGAGAGCAGAAAACAGAGAGAGAGAATAGAGAGAGAGAGCAGAGAGCAGTGAGTGAGAAGAGAGCAGAGAGAGAGCAGAGAGAGAGAGCAGAAAGAGCAGAGAGAGAGCAGCAGAGCAGAGAGCAGAGAGAGAGAAGAGAGAGAGAGCAGAGAGCACGCTGAGAGAGCAGAGAGCAGGCTTAGAGAGCAGAGAGAGAGCAGAGAGCAGAGAGAGAGAGCAGAGAGAGAGAGCAGAGAGAGCAGAGAGAGCAGAGAAAAGAGAGAGAGCAGCAGAGCAGAGAGAGAGAGAGCAGAGAGAGAGCAGCAGAGCAGAGAGCAGAGAGAGAGAGCAGAAAGAGCAGAGAGAGAGCAGGGAGCAGGCTGAGAGAGAGCAGAGAGCAGAGAGAGAGAGAGAGCAGAGAGAGAGCAGAGAGAGAGAGCAGAAAGAGCAGAGAGAGAGCAGGGAGGGCAGAGAGAGAGCAGAGAAAAGAGAGAGAGAGCAGCAGAGAAAAGAGAGAGAGAGAGCAGAGAGACGAGAGAGCAGAGAGAACAGAGAGCATAGAGAGCAGGAAAAGCAGAGAGCAGAGAGAGTGCAGAGAGAGCAGAGAGAGAGCAGGGAGCAGGCTGAGAGAGAGCAGAGAGAGAGCAGGGAGCAGAGAGAGAGCAGAGAGTAGAGAGAGAGCAGAGAGAGCAGAGATAGTAACCCTGCATCACAACACTGTTGCTATAGTAACCCTGCATCACAACACCCTGTTGCTATAGTAACCCCGCATCACAACACTGTTGCTATAGTAACCCTGCATCACAACACCCTGTTGCTATAGTAACCCGCATCACAACACTGTTGCTATAGTAACCCTGCATCACAACATCCTGTTGCTATAGTAACCCTGCATCACAACACCCTGTTGCTATAGTAACCCTGCATCACAACACTCTGTTGCTATAGTAACCCTGCATCACAACACTCTGTTGCTATAGTGACCCTGCATCACAACACTCTGTTGCTATAGTGACCCGGCATCACAACACTCTGTTGCTATAGTAACCCCGCATCACAACACTCTGTTGCTATAGTGACCCTGCATCACAACACTCTGTTGCTATAGTAACCCCGCATCACAACACTCTGTTGCTATAGTGACCCTGCATCACAACACTCTGTTGCTATAGTAACCCTGCATCACAACACTCTGTTGCTATAGTGACCCTGCATCACAACACTCTGTTGCTATAGTAACCCTGCATCACAACACTCTGTTGCTATAGTAACCCTGCATCACAACACTCTGTTGCTATAGTAACCCTGCATCACAACACTCTGTTGCTATAGTAACCCTGCATCACAACACTCTGTTGCTATAGTAACCCTGCATCACAACACTCTGTTGCTATAGTGACCCTGCATCACAACACTCTGTTGCTATAGTGACCCTGCATCACAACACTCTGTTGCTATAGTAACCCTGCATCACAACACTCTGTTGCTATAGTAACCCTGCATCACAACACTCTGTTGCTATAGTAACCCTGCATCACAACACTCTGTTGCTATAGTAACCCTGCATCACAACACTCTGTTGCTATAGTAACCCTTTATCACAACACTCTGTTGTACATATTTAATTGTTTTGTATTTCATTTCATATTTGTTTCATGTAACCAGTCGCAGGTTAACGTCAACCTGACAGAGACGATGTAAAACCAATAACTAAACTGTTTTCACAATTAACATGCTTTTTCTTGTTTCAAGTATGTTTTATTATGAAAAGTACAATATATCCATGTATACTTGTACAACTATGGAGCGTATGTCCACATATAATTATACAATTTGTTTTTCCAACATAAAAGACAACAAATGATCACATTGGTATTTTAACAGTGTTATTGTAAGAAATTAAATGTTTAAACAGAGGATACATCTAAAACAGGATAAAACAAGTGCAGTATGTTGTGAGAATGTTACTTTAACGTCGACTCATAACGTCATACTATAACTTCATGGGAGTCTTGTGGAAAGACTGCATGTTGTTTTGGGTGGATTGAGTGACGTCTTCATCAACATTTTGCAGAATATTTTCACCTCTTGTCGTCTGCAGACATTCATAAGGAGTTCCAGTAGTTTATTTGTCATTTGCAGGTATTAAAAGTAATACATACATTGTAATTCCTTGTTGGATCTCTCTCACATACAGGACAGTACATACCAGAGGAGGCTGCTGAGGGGAGGACGGCTCATAATAATGTCTGGAACAGAGTGAATGAAATGGAACACATGGAAACCACGTGTTTGATACCATTCCACTTATTCCACTCCAGCCATTACAAGCCTGTCCTCCCCAAATAAGGTCCCACCAACCTCCTGTGGTACAAACACAAACAGTAAAATATATCATAAAAAATTCAAAGTGGTAAAAGATCAGAAAAGGAACCAAAAGGTTCAGTCATGTTGTAATAGTCTGATGACAACAGTTTAGGTTTATGATTTAACAGGCAGATAGAACTGGGATAGAAGCTGTTCTAGAACCTGTGGTCCAGAAACTGATTTAACAGGCAGATAGAACTGGGATAGAAGCTGTTCTAGAACCTGTGGTCCAGAAACTGATTTAACGGGCAGATAGAACTGGGATAGAAGCTGTTCTAGAACCTGTGGTCCAGAAACTGATTTAACAGCAGATAGAACTGGGATAGAAGCTGTTCTAGAACCTGTGGTCCAGAAACTGATTTAACAGGCAGATAGAACTGGGAAAGAAGCTGTTCTAGAACCTGTGGTCCAGACACTGATTTAACAGGCAGATAGAACTGGGATAGCAGCTGTTCTAGAACCTGTGGTCCAGAAACTGATTTAACAGGCAGATAGAACTGGGATAGAAGCTGTTCTAGAACCTTTGGTCCAGAAACTGATTTAACAGGCAGATAGAACTGGGATAGAAGCTGTTCTAGAACCTGTGGTCCAGAAACTGATTTAACAGGCAGATAGAACTGGGATAGAAGCTGTTCTAGAACCTGTGGTCCAGAAACTGATTTAACAGGCAGATAGAACTGGGATAGAACCTGTGGTCCAGAAACTGATTTAACAGGCAGATAGAACTGGGATAGAAGCTGTTCTAGAACCTGTGGTCCAGAAACTGATTTAACAGGCAGATAGAACTGGGATAGAAGCTGTTCTAGAACCTGTGGTCCAGAAACTGATTTAACAGGCAGATAGAACTGGGATAGAAGCTGTTCTAGAACCTGTGGTCCAGAAACTGATTTAACAGGCAGATAGACCTGGGATAGAAGCTGTTCTAGAACCTGTGGTCCAGAAACTGATTTAACAGGCAGATAGAACTGGGATAGAAGCTGTTCTAGAACCTGTGGTCCAGAAACGGATTTAACAGGCAGATAGAACTGGGATAGAAGTTGTTCTAGAACCTGTGGTCCAGAAACGGATTTAACAGGCAGATAGAACTGGGATAGAAGCTGTTCTAGAACCTGTGGTCCAGAAACTGATTTAACAGGCAGATAGAACTGGGATAGAAGCTGTTCTAGAACCTGTGGTCCAGAAACTGATTTAACAGGCAGATAGAACTGGGATAGAAGCTGTTCTAGAACCTGTGGTCCAGAAACTGATTTAACAGGCAGATAGAACTGGGATAGAAGCTGTTCTAGAACCTGTGATCCAGAAACTGATTTAACAGGCAGATAGAACTGGGATAGAAGCTGTTCTAGAACCTGTGGTCCAGAAACTGATTTAACAGGCAGATAGAACTGGGATAGAAGCTGTTCTAGAACCTGTGGTCCAGAAACTGATTTAACAGGCAGATAGAACAGGGATAGAAGCTGTTCTAGAACCTGTGATCCAGAAACTGATTTAACACGTGTGAGTGTCCAGTGTGTGTTTGTCAATTGTGTGCTTCAGTGTTATGTGTGTCAGTGTGTGTGTGTGTGTCCAGAGTGTGTTTGTGTATGTGTATCCAGTGTGTTTGTGTGTGTGTGTGTGTATCCAGTGTGTGTGTGTGTGTGTGTGTGTGTATCCAGTGTGTTTGTGTGTGTGTATCCAGTGTGTGTTTGTGTGTGTATCCAGTGTGTGTGTGTGTGTGTTTATCCAGTGTGTGTGTAAGTATGTATCCAGTGTGTTTGTGTGTGTGTATCCAGTGTGTGTGTCAAGCGTGTGTGTGTCAAGCGTGTGTGTGTCAAGAAGTGTGTGTGTGTGTCTAGTGTGTGTGTCTGTGTCCAGTGTGTGTGTGTTTCAGTGTGTGTGTGTGTCCAGTGTGTGTGTGTGTATGTCCAGAGTGTGTGTTTCTTCAGTGTGTGTGTCCAGTGTGTGTGTGTGTGTGTGTGTGTGTGTGTCCAGTGTGTGTGTGTGTGTGTGTGTGTCCAGTGTGTGTGTGTGTGTGTGTGTGTGTGTGTGTGTGTGTGTGTGTGTGTGTGTGTGTGTGTGTGTGTGTGTGTGTGTGTGTTTTCAGTGTGTGTGTGTGTGTGTGTTTCAGTGTGTGTGTTCAGAGTGTGTCCAGAGTGTGTGTGTTCAGTGTGTGTGTGTGTGTTTCAGTGTGTGAGTATGTGCCCAGTGTGTGTGTGTGTGTGTGTGTTCAGTGTGTGTGTGTCCAGTGTGTGTGTGTGTGTGTGTTCAGTGTGTGTGTGTCCAGTGTGTGTGTGTGTGTCCTGTGTGTGTGTGTGTCCAGTGTGTGTGTGTGTCCAGTGTGTGTGTGTGTCCAGTGTTTGTGTGTGTCCAGTGTGTGTGTGTGTGTGTGTGTGTGTGTGTGTGTGTGTTTCAGTGTGTGTGTGTTTCAGTGTGTGTGTTTCAGTGTGTGTGTTCAGAGTGTGTCCAGTGTGTGTGTGTTCAGTGTGTGTGTGTGTGTTTCAGTGTGTGAGTATGTGCCCAGTGTGTGTGTGTGTGTGTGTGTTCAGTGTGTGTGTGTCCAGTGTGTGTGTGTGTGTGTTCAGTGTGTGTGTGTCCAGTGTGTGTGTGTGTGTCCTGTGTGTGTGTCCTGTGTGTGTGTGTGTCCAGTGTGTGTGTGTGTCCAGTGTGTGTGTGTGTCCAGTGTTTGTGTGTGTCCAGTGTGTGTGTGTGTGTGTGTGTGTGTGTGTGTGTGTGTGTGTGTGTGTGTGTGTGTGTGTGTGTGTGTGTGTCCAGTTATTATTTCAGGGACACTGAGCCAACATCATCAACCCTAAACCCTGGATAGAGGGGCTCAGTGAATGTGGAGGTGAATGTGATCAGGTGGGTCAGTGTGTCAGAGGAGGCTCTATAGAAGGACAGAGTGCCGGCTGGCCAGTCCAGATACACTCCTACTCTGTGGGAGCTGGAGGAGGGGACGTCTATGGTAGTGGAGTTATTATTGTGCCAGGCATAGTAACTGTTGTCAGAGCAGAACAGACTCCAGGATTTGTCATTGAATCCAATCCAACAGTCATTACCCCCTCCTCTCCTGCTGATTCCTTTATATGTCACTCCTATGTAAGCCCCTCTCCCACTCCACTCTACCTCCCAGTAACAGCGCCCAGTCAGACCCTCTCTACACAGCACCTGTCTACAGTCCTCAAATCTCTCTGGGTGATCAGGATACAGCTGCTTCTTTCTCCTCCATGTCACCTTTCTGTTCTCCTCAGACAGAGAGAGGTTTCTGTTTACTGTGTTTGGGTCCAGTGTGAGATAACAGACATCTGATGGATGAAACCAGACACAATATTAGAAATCATCATCATTCACATTAGAATGTTAACTCACTTTTCACTAATTCATTTAATGTAGATGTTTCTAGGTATCAAAAGGAGAAGTTAAGGTCACTTGAGACTTGTTGAATGATCATATGTTATACTGTATGGTAATATAATACACACTTATTCACATTAATTACACACACACACACACACACACACACACACACACACACACACACACACACACACACACACACACACACACACACACAGTCAAAGCAACTATTTGTAAACGTTGGTTTCCCTGATTTCTGCTTCTGTAGAACTACAGATGATATTTAATATGACCAAGTCAGTAATGATGGTGGTCTTTGACTTAACTTGAATTAAGACTTATTCTTAGTCATATTCTTCACAGCAGTCAACACTCACATTTTCTAATCCCAGGTTTCATTCTGTTCTCTCCACCATGTTCCACACTGTAGCGGTAAGCAGAAGAACAGACAGTCATTGAGGGATACACCTGAACTCTCACACACACACACACACACACACACACACACACACACACACACACACACACTGGACACACACACTGGACACACACTGGACACACACACACACACACACACACACACACACACACACACACACACACACTGGACACACACACTGGACACACACACACACACACACACAACTTTGTTAAGAATGTTTGTCTGTGTGTGTGTGTGTGTCATTGAGACAGACACACACACACACTGGACCCCCCCCTACACACAAACACAGGACACACACACACATTCACACACAAAACACACACTGGACACACAGTCATCATATACCTTTGTCCAGGTGGTGGTCAGAATGTTTGTATTAACTAGCCTGATAAGTCAAACATGTCTGACATGAACATTGACATAAACCATCTACATACTTGAGTTTCTCCAGTCTGCAGTGTGGATCCTCCAGTACAGCAGAGAGCAGTCTGACTCCTGAGTCTCCTGGGTGATTGTAGCTCAGGTCCAGCTCTCTCAGGTGTGAGGGGTTTGACCTCAGAGCTGAGTCCAGAGAAACACAGCCTTCCTCTGTGACTAGACAGCCTGACAGCCTGCAAAGAGTCAAATCATATTAAAATCACACTGCTATTCTTTGGTGTTGAGTAAGTGAGTAGATAACATGTTTCTAAACGCTAAATTAATCCTGATGATAACATGATTAATACAAATCATGAATGAATCATGAAAAATGATGAGTGAGAAAGTTACAGAGGCTACAACAAAACATGCTAACCTCTCACCATTACCAATAACAGAGGCTACAACAAAACATGCTGACCTCTCACCATTACCATTAACAGAGGATACAACAAAACATGCTAACCTCTCACCATTACCAATAACAGAGGATACAACAAAACATGCTGACCTCTCACCATTACCAATAACAGAGGATACAACAAAACATGCTAACCTCTCACCATTACCAATAACAGAGGATACAACAAAACATGCTGACCTCTCACCATTACCAATAACAGAGGCTACAACAAAACATGCTAACCTCTCACCATTACCAATAACAGAGGCTACAACAAAACATGCTAACCTCTCACCTTTACCAATAACAGAGGCTACAACAAAACATGCTAAACTCTCACCATTACCAATAACAGAGGATACAACAAAACATGCTAACCTCTCACCATTACCAATAACAGAGGCTACAACAAAACATGCTAACCCCTCACCATTACCAATAACAGAGGCTACAACAAAACATGCTAACCTCTCACCATTACCAATAACAGAGGCTACAACAAAACATGCTAACCTCTCACCATTACCAATAACAGAGGCTACAACAAAACATGCTAACCTCTCAACATTACCAATAACAGAGGCTACAACAAAACATGCTAACCTCTCACCATTACCAATAACAGAGGCTACAACAAAACATGCTAACCTCTCACCATTACCAATAACAGAGACTACAACAAAACATGCTAACCTCTCACCATTACCAATAACAGAGGCTACAACAAAACATGCAACCTCTCACCATTACCAATAACAGAGGATACAACAAAACATGCTAACCTCTCACCATTACCAATAACAGAGGCTACAACAAAACATGCTAACCTCTCACCATTACCAATAACAGAGGCTACAACAAAACATGCTAACCTCTCACCATTACCAATAACAGAGGCTACAACAGAACATGCTAACCTCTCACCATTACCAATAACAGAGGCTACAACAAAACATGCTAACCTCTCACCATTACCAATAACAGAGGATACAACAAAACATGCTAACCTCTCACCATTACCAATAACAGAGGCTACAACAAAACATGCTAACCTCTCACCATTACCAATAACAGAGGCTACAACAAAACATGCTAACCTCTCACCATTACCATCATGACAACGTTCAGCCACAGACCCTCTTCATCTTTCTCCGTCCAGCAGACCTCCTCTTCTTTAACAGGAGGAGAGTAGCTCAGTGACCGCATGGTCGGAGATGTTAGCTAGCTAGGCTAATGCTAACTTAACCAGCCCACTAGCTGAATAATAAACTAAATAACAACACCGTAAATATGGAATTAAAACGGATAACTAACTAGACGACAGAAGTGGGTTTAAAACACAGTGGCTAATATACACGAAAGCACTTTCTGTATGTAGTTCTCCCATTTGAAAAAGTTGTAATTATTTGGACAAATTCACTTATATTGTATTAAAGTAGTCATAAGTTTAGTATTTGGTCCCATATTCCATGCCTAGAGTGATTACATCAAGCTTGTGATTCTACTACCTTGTTGAATCCATATGCAGGTTGTTTTGTTTGTATTTTTAGATTGAATCGTTAAGGATGATGAATGAAAGTTACAGAGGCACACAGATCATACCCGCTCTGTTATTGGTAATGGTGAGAGGTTAGCATGTTTTGTTGTAGCCTCTGTTATTGTTATGAAGTGCCTTCATTTGTAAACAGTAAAATATATGTATGAATACCTTTATATGAAACATTCTATCTCAAATCCAAAATGCTGGTGCATAGCACCACATTTAAAACTGTAAGCTTCACTGTCCAAACACATATGGTGTGGACTATGTGTGCCTGGTAAACACATGTGGATCTGGTGAACAGTTATCACTTGTTGACCAACTACAGGAATACTGACCTCAGAGTCTCCAGTTTACAGTGGGGATCCTCCAGTCCAGCAGAGAGCAGCTCCACTCCTGAATCCTTCAGGTCATTGTTACTCAGGTCCAGCTCTCTCAGGTGTGAGGGGTTTGACCTCAGAGCTGAGACCAGTGAAGCACAGCCTTCCTCTGTGACTAGACAGCCTGACAGCCTGCAAAGAGTCAAATCATATTAAAATCACACTGCTATTCTTTGGTGGTGAGTAAGTGAGTAGATAACATGTTTCTAAACGCTAAATTAATCCTGATGATAACATGATTAATACAAATCATGAATGAATCATGAAAAATGATGAGTGAGAAAGTTACAGAGGCTACAACAAAACATGCTAACCTCTCACCATTACCAATAACAGAGACTACAACAAAACATGCTAACCTCTCACCATTACCAATAACAGAGGTTACAACAAAACATGCTAACCTCTCACCATTACCAATAACAGAGGCTACAACAAAACATGCTAACCTCTCACCATTACCAATAACAGAGACTACAACAAAACATGCTAACCTCTCACCATTACCAATAACAGAGGCTACAACAAAACATGCTAACCTCTCACCATTACCAATAACAGAGGCTACAACAAAACATGCTAACCTCTCACCATTACCAATAACAGAGGCTACAACAAAACATGCTAACCTCTCACCATTACCATCATGACAACGTTCAGCCACAGACCCTCTTCATCTTTCACCGTCCAGTAGACCTCCTCTTCTTTAGCAGGAGGAGAGTAGCTCAGTGACCGCATGGTCGGAGATGTTAGCTAGCTAGGCTAATGCTAACTTAACCAGCCCACTAGCTGAATAATAAACTAAATAACAACACCGTAAATATGGAATTAAAACGGGTAACTAACTAGACGACAGAAGTGGGTTTAAAACACAGTGGCTAATATACACGAAAGCACTTTCTGTATGTAGTTCTCCCATTTGAAAAAGTTGTAATTATTTGGACAAATTCACTTATATTGTATTAAAGTAGTCATAAGTTTAGTATTTGGTCCCATATTCCATGCCTAGAGTGATTACATCAAGCTTGTGATTCTACTACCTTGTTGAATCCATATGCAGGTTGTTTTGTTTGTATTTTTAGATTGAATCGTTAAGGATGATGAATGAAAGTTACAGAGGCACACAGATCATACCCGCTCTGTTATTGGTAATGGTGAGAGGTTAGCATGTTTTGTTGTAGCCTCTGTTATTGTTATGAAGTGCCTTCATTTGTAAACAGTAAAATATATGTATGAATACCTTTATATGAAACATTCTATCTCAAATCCAAAATGCTGGAGCATAGCACCACATTTAAAACTGTAAGCTTCACTGTCCAAACACATATGGTGTGGACTATGTGTGCCTGGTAAACGCATGTGGATCTGGTGAACAGTTATCACCTGTTGACCAACTACAGGAATACTGACCTCAGAGTCTCCAGTTTGCAGTGTGGATTCCCCAGTACAGCAGAGAGCAGCTTCACTCCTGAATCCTTCAGGTCATTGTTACTCAGGTCCAGCTCTCTCAGGTGTGAGGGGTTTGACCTCAGAGCTGAGACCAGAGAAGCACAGCCTTGCTCTGTGACTCCACAGCCTGACAGCCTGCAAAGAGATCATCATGACTTCACAAACACACTGTTAAATTAACGAGTAGTGTAGAAGGACAATGGCATTTGGTTTATTCTCTCAAACAACATATAGATGATTCATCTTCCGTCTCCTAGAATTGTATGGTCATATTGTTATACTAATGTGAAAATCAAAGCATTGATTCAGTATGTTTTTCAATATAATATTATATACATATTATAATACATATTTGTCTCTGAACTGAATATTTCTTCCTGATGATTAGTTCTTATATGTAATTTTATGTACTCACAGAACAGCTCTGGAGGCTTTGACCACTGGCAGCAGCCTCAGAAGACCTTCCTCTGATCTGGAGTATTTCTTCAGGTCAAACACATCCAGCTCCTTTTCTGAAGTCAGCAACACAAAGACCAGAGCTGACCACTGTCCAGGTGACAGGTTGGGTTTTGAGAGACTTCCTGAGCTCAGGAAGCTTTGGATCTCCTCCACTAGAGAATGGTCATTCAGTTCATTCAGACAGTGGAACAGATTGATGCACTTCTCTGGAGAGGGATTCTCCCTGATCTTCTCCTTGATGTACTGGACTGTTTCTTCATGGCTCTGTGAGCTGCTTCTTGTCTTTGTCAGTAGACCTCGTAAGTGCTTCTGATTGGACTCCAGTGAGAGGCCCAGAAGGAAGCGGAGGAAAAGGTCCAGGTTTCCCGTCTCACTTCGTAAGGCTTTATCCACAGCACTCTTGTAGAAAGTAACTTCAGACTTGTCTTTTGTTTGCAGGTTGTCAATTAGATTCTCATTGTTGTTGATGAATGAGAGGAACACATATACAGCAGCCAGAAACTCCTGAATGCTCAGATGCACGAAGCAGTACACCTTGTCCTGGTACAGCCCACATTCCTCTTTAAAGATCTGTGTGCACAATCCTGAGTACACTGAGGCTTCATTGACATCAATGCCAGCCTCTTTCAGGTCTTCTTCATAGAAAATCAGATTGCCCTTCACAAGCTGTTGAAAAGCCAGTTTTCCCAGTGACAGAATGCTCTCGTTACTCAAGTGTGGATCTGTCTCTTCTTTCCCAAGATACTTTTCATTCTTCTGTTTGGTATGAAACACCACAAGGTGTGTGTACATCTCAGTCAGAGTCTTGGGCATCTCTTCTCTCTTATGTTTCAGCATGTGTTCGAGGACTGTTGCAGAAATCCAACAGAAGACTGGAATGTGGCACATGATGTGGAGGCTCCTTGATGTCTTTATGTGTAAGATGATTCTGCTGGCCAGGTCCTCATCACTTAATCTCTTCCTGAAGTACTCCTCCTTCTGTGGGTCATTGAACCCTCGTACCTCTGTCACCTGGTCAACACACCCTGAAGGGATCTTATTGGCTGCTGCAGGTCGGGTAGTTATCCAGAGGAGAGCAGAGGGAAGCAGATTTCCCTCGATGAGATTTGTCAGCAGAACATCCACTGAGTTTGACTCTGTGACTTCCCTACAGATCTTGTTATTCTGGAAGTCTAGGGGCAGTCGGCACTCATCCAGACCATCAAAGATTAACACAACTTTGTACTTGTCGTAGTTGGAGATTCTTGATTCTTTGGTTTCCATTGAGAAGTGACTCAGGAGTTCAATCAAAGTGTGTTTGTCCTCTTTCATCAAATTCAGCTCCCGGAAAGGGAATGAAAACACAAATTGAACATCCTGATTGGCTTTTCCTTCAGCCCAGTCCAGAATGAACTTCTGCACAGAGACTGTTTTTCCAATGCCAGCGACTCCCTTTGTCAGCACAGTTCTGATAAGTTTGTCTTGTCCAGTTAAGGGTTTGAAGATGTCGTTACATTTGATTGCAGTCTCTGGTCTTGCTTGTTTCCTGGTTGTTGTCTCAATCTGTCTCAGCTCATGTTCATTATTGACCTCTCCTGTTCCACCCTCTGTGATGTAGAGCTCTGTGTAGATCTTATTGAGAAGTGTTGGGTTTCCTTGTTGAGCGATCCCCTCAAATACACATTGAACCTTCTTCTTTAGATTAGATTTGAGTTCACGTTGGCAAATCACAGCAAGCTCATCTGAATGAAGAAATAACACAGAGGATATTAATTTTACGTCTGTTTTAATGTCTACAGTATTGTAGGACTGTTATAAAGTTTTAAATGATCATTTATTCTCTTAACTGACAGTATAAATGTGTAAATGTTTTCATAATGCATTACAGACTGGTGTGACTGATTATAATATTATTATTGGTATTATTGATGGTATTATTAATGTTGTCTCTCTCTCTCTCTCTAAATTAATCAACACAACACATCCCTGCTGCTACTTGATGAGGTCACTAGGTGTTGTGTTAAGGCTGCTACAATATCATTGAGTTACACAGCTACTTTAGCTGTACTTTAGCTACAGCTTTTAAATGTTATAAAACAGCATTCAACATGAGGCAGACAGATCTTACAGTTCTCCAGTGTGTCAGCGAGCTCCTTCTGGTTCATTTTCCTCAGGACGTGCAGTGTGATCTTCAGAGCCCCCTCTCTGGCACTGCTCTCCTGCTTCTCATCTTCAGCATCCACCACTTCCTCATCCTGCTTCTGACTCTCAAAGCCTTCTGGGAGTTCAGGACTAAGAATCCTCTTGAACATCTTCAGCTCGTTCTTCACAAATGTCATCATTTTCTCTTCAAGCAACTAAAATATATCAAGTAAATAAGTTAAGCAAGAGAAGAAATGCTTTCTCATTAACACAATAATGAATAATTGACAGATCAACTTTACTTGAGGAAAACAAAAGCAAATGTACATAACAGGACCACATACACTGAATATAGAGTCCAGGTCTGTTTGATGACTCTGGGAAGACTGACCACTGAGAATCTCTGACTCTGATCTCTCCTGTTGGTTTCTGTGGACAAAACATGAGATTACTTCTCCTCATCCAGGGAGTGAGTGAGTACGGACAGACAAACAGAGACACAAACAAAAAGCGGGACAGACAGTCAGAGACAGACAGAGACAGACAGACAGAGACAAACACAGACAGACACATACAGACAAAGAGAGACAGACAGAAAGAGACAGACAGAGACACAGACAGACAGACAAACAGAGACACAGACAGAAAGCGGGACAGACAAACAGAGATAGACAGAGACAGACAGACGGAGACAAACACAGACAGACAAAGAGAGACAGACAGACAGAAAGCGGGACAGACAGTCAGAGACAGACACAGACAGACAGATACATACAGACAGAGAAAGACACACAGAAATTAGAAAGACAGACACAGAGACAGACACAGACACATAGACAGAAACACAGACAGAGAAAGACAGAAATTAGTAAGATAGAGACAGACAGTGTTACAGATACAGGTAGTGTGTATCCTGTATGTGTGTTTCTTTTCTCTCCTTCTCCCCTGACAGGTGGCAATCATCATTCCCCAATCAGTCAGTAATCAGAAGACACCTGCTCCTTTACCCTATCACATCCCTTTCCCTGGTTTAAAACCCCAGTCAGTGGTTTTCTCTAGAGCTCGATCTCTCTGTGCGCAGATCACTCATTTGTTTTGCTCATACATGTCACAGTGGTCCGGTACCTACATTTACATTTTTACATTTTTAGCAGACGCTCTTATCCAGAGCAACTTACAGTAGTGAATGCATACATTTCATACATTTTTTCCCGTACTGGTCCCCCGTGGGAATCGAACCCACAACCCTGGTGTTGCAAACACCATGCTCTACCAACTGAGCCACACAGGACTTGTGAGTATTGTTTTGTTGTGGTGCATGACTGTTTGTTTGATGGTGGGAAAAAGGGTACCAAGACAAGTCGCCCTTGGGCATACACTACCCGTAGGTAAATTGTTGTCTAAATACCCTAGTTAGAACTGGGCGGACCACCCACTGTATTTTGGTTAGTTAGCTAGTTATTGAAATAGGCTAGTCTAGTTTAGGGGTGTTTTTGGATTATTGTTTCTTTCCTTGGGTCCAGCTCAGCCCCTCTTCTCACACCCCTTTACCGTGTGTTTAGAAATAAACCAATAGAGTTTGACGGTAGATTGTAGTTGTCTGTGGTTATTTGTTCTCACTGTTACGGGTCTCGTTGCCATCCCCCCTAGACTGCAGGGCCAAAGGGATTCGTAACACACAGACAGACACAGAGACAGACACAGAGAGAAACACAAAGAGAAATACACAGACAGAGGCAGAAATTAGAAAGACAGAGACAGACACACAGAGACAGACACAGAGACAGACACAGAGACAGACACAGAGACAGATAGACAGACACACAGACGGACAGAGACAGACACATAGACAGCGAAAGACAAACAGACAGAGAAAGACAGACAGGCATAGAGACAGGCAAAGAGACAGACACAGACAGACAGACAGACAGACAGACAGACAGACAGACAGACAGACAGACAGACAGACAGACAGACAGACAGACAGACAGACAGACAGACAGACAGACAGACAGACAGACAGACAGACAGAGACAGACACACAGACACACAGATAGAAACAGACACACAGAGACAGACACAGAGAGACACAGAGACACACAGACAGACAGAGAAAGACACACAGACAGACAGACACACAGCCATGCAGACAGAGACAGACAGACAGAGACACAGAAACAGACACACAGACAGAGAAAGACAGACAGAGACAGACACACAGACAGACACACAGACAGAAACAGACACAGAGACAGAGACAGACACAGACAGACACAGACAGACAGACAGAGACAGACAAAGAGACAGACAGACAGAGAGACAGATAGACAGACAGACACACAGGGAGGGAACGTTGTGTTTGTTTAATATTGTTTTAGGACTATGAAAATGGACAGGATTAGCCTATGGATTATGAAAACAACCAAAATAAATGTGAAAATGGGAGAGGAGAAATGACTAGAGACAGTGTTGTTTAACTCACTGACCATGACCCATGAGTTCTTCTTACCTTTGTTCAGTAGAAAAGTCTCCCTCTCTAAACTCTATAGGTAGACGCATAGACTGGTCACTCTTCATGGACACACAGCTGGGTACAGGGGAGGCTGGTCTCTTCTGCTTGATTGGTCTTCAACACAACAGAGACAAACATTACATCTCTCATCTACTCTGATCTCAGATGGGGAAACATAAGAAGAGTTTCATTCCAAAACGCTATATATCACTTTTCAGAAATGTTGCTAAATTAGCTTTTTTTGTTTAAAGAAATTATTATAGAGGTGTGGTTTTTCCCTATCTAATCATGGCATGGTGTTGTTCAATGACAGACATGTATTTGTTTAAAATCTATCACTTCATGGTATCATTTCAAAGACACATAATCATATTTCTTTACAAAATGCTATATATCTGCCTCACTGTCAAATGTTACCGACCGTTTCGATCTTATGTAGCAAAATTGTGTTTTTTACATTGGATAAAAGTAGACACTCAGAGCTAGAAAATGGTATATCATACACTACAGTTCAGGAACAATGGGAAAGTCATTCTGCTTTGAATGTTGATAAACTTGAAACCTCACTTTTGAGAAAATGTCCTTTGAATGTTTTGGTACCTACTGGAGAGCTCTTCTTTTGTCTACAGAGCAGATAATGTCACCCATCTAAATAAATAGTTTTATATATATAATTAACTAAATGTCTGGTGTTTTTGGTTTATGTCAGTTTCATTGTTTGTTATGCTATAAACATTTTATTTTATTATAAGTGGTAAAAGGAACAAAAAAATGTTATATTTTGCAATTCTGAGTAATTACCACTTTAGTAAGGAATAACACATTTTTCAGCACTACTGCAGTTGCTACATAATCCCAATAGATGGGAACATAAGACCACAAATGATATTTCAGAATATTAGTTTAGTTTTCTCCCTGGATACACCACCACTCCCCACGCTTCTTTCTGTCCCTTTCCACACTGCTACCGCAAGAGGAAGGACTTAAAAAGCATTTAACAGATTAATGTTTAGTAATATAATGATGATTCATGTTTATTATTACCTGTTTTTATGCTCATGTTTTACACTTCATTAATATAACGATTATCAATAAGCCTGAACATTAATTCAGTCATCTCTGGTCGAGAAAAACGTATTTTCCCTGCACATTCATTAACCAGCATCCACCTGCTCTGCCTTCTCGCACATCAAGTCAACTCAGCCCCGCTAAACAGCTGGTGTCTTCACTTCACTCTCACTCGCCTTCTCAAGGGGCATGTCGAGGTAAATTTACTAACCAGGAGGGTTGAATTATGTCATTTATTGGTGGGCTGGAAGACGCCCTCTTGTCTTTTCTATTCCGAGGTTGTTTACTCCCAATATCAGATATTAACATGATTTTTTACAATGTATGTACTACTGATTATCTACCTGGGGTTCAATACCTCACTATTTTTACCTCACTATTTACACCTCACTATTCAATACCTCACTATTTACACCTCACTATTTACACCTCACTATTCAATACCTCACTATTCAATACCTCACTATTTACACCTCACTATTCAATACCTCACTATTCAATACCTCACTATTTACACCTCACTATTCAATACCTCACTATTTACACCTCACTATTTACACCTCACTATTCAATACCTCACTATTCAATACCTCACTATTCAATACCTCACTATTTACACCTCACTATTCAATACCTCACTATTTACACCTCACTATTCAATACCTCACTATTTATACCTCACTATTCAATACCTCACTATTCAATACCTCACTATTTACACCTCACTATTCAATACCTCACTATTCAATACCTCACTATTTACACCTCACTATTCAATACCTCACTATTCAATACCTCACTATTCAATACCTCACTATTCAATACCTCACTATTTACACCTCACTATTCAATACCTCACTATTCAATACCTCACTATTTACACCTCACTATTCAATACCTCACTATTCAATACCTCACTATTTTTGTTTCTCTCCCTAAAGCAACACAGCCCTAATAGGAGATATATAATTAACTAAAGTAATGAGTGACCATTTCAGAAAATCATGGGACATATAGTCTGTGGTTGCATGCTATTTTATGTCAATCATATTGCTGCTTGTAGCCTATAACTGATGCTTCGTGGTCTTATGCTGCCATCTATTGGAAATATTTAGCAATTAAAAGTTATTAATTTACTTACAGACATTGGTGAGGCAGCTGAGAATTAAAATAAACGGAATGTGTCCAGCCTACTGAGGAGCCCCGAAAATAATATTCAAAAGATTGGTCCTTGGACACAGAGGGGTTAAACACTAAAGTGACCGTCCATCTAGTGAAGAGAGGAGAACCTGACAGAGGTAGCCAGCATCCGTCAACGAGAGAGAAGGAGAACTACGATGCTACTAATTAGTAACTAGCTAGCTTACCGAGCTGTACCGACTAGCTAGGCTAGCTAGCAGGTCGTTCGTCTGTCCCTCGTCTCGATGACGAATCCGGTGAAACACAAAATGAAACGAGGATAGAGAGTGAAAAGGATCTGGCTACACTCATACTGTCCCTGACCGTAAAGCAAAAAGATAATTGAACAATAAACTTCAGCGTTTCAACACTGTAACAAACTCTGTCGTTATTCCCCAAAATCACCTCAGCCCACTCTGCGCGTAACCGGACAATATGCTTGGCGCCACAATGTACGTGGACGCGGACAGTTCTGTACGTGGACGCGGACAGTTCTGTACGTGGACGCGGACAGTTCTGTACGTGGACGCGGACAGTTCTGTACGGGGACGCGGATAGTTCTGTACGGGGACGCGGACAGTTCTGTACGGGGACGCGGGAAGGTCCAGAACGCGGACATGAGCAGTGCAACACAATCAACTAAACCCAGTCTTTACAGTAGGTTACATTAGTAATATTAATTTTTTATTATTATGTAAAACAAACATCATAAGTTTTTTATAACAATATTTTGAGATCTGGGCCCATGTCCACAAAGCGTCTCAGAGAAGAAAATTGGTCGAATAAGTGCTGAGAATAAAGACATTTTACACTTCTGGGTATAAATTAAAGCTATGCATGAAGTCTCTAGTCCCACCTAGTCGGCAGATATTTAGGACACCTCGTGAGCTGTCCTAAGTAGTTAAGAGTTAACAGCAGGTGTCTTGATAATACTATAGAATAATGCAGTGAGTCAGTGGTTCCTGAGCCACATGTAATTGCTTTGTAGTAGTTAAAAATAATGTTTTATATTTCTATATGATTAATCCATTAATAATATATGTCTTGTGCTTTTGGCAATGATTTATGTATAATACTTATGTATAACAAGTGATACCATGTATGTCTCCAAAGCATTTTTTCTTCATTTTGGCAGATTCATTTATGCTTATTTCTGAAGATTAACTCAGGTTTTCGCCCAGCGGCTAAGGAGTTGGAGCTGTAGCAGGAGTTGGACCTGTGGCTGAAAGGTGGCTGGTTTATATCCCGGGCCGGGCGCTGGTAAAAACAGGAGGAATTGATCTGACCAATGGAGGGCTGCTGGGTTCACATCCTCAAAACATTCACCTTTCATTGATCAGAACTCTAGAGGTTCTTCTTCACTGAACCCAAATATATATATCATTTTTAGTAATTCCATATATTAAGGAAGTGATAGAAGCCTTTTTGGTTCTATAAGGAACCTTCTTTTCTAAGAGTGTAAAATTAACACGTTTTTCTTTTGATTATTTAATTATCTACATCATGTTATTTCAAGATATCCCTTTGGAGCGCAACATCACGTTGTTAAAAAATAATCCTAAATTGGGCGTGGCTATAAATTAGGCAAATTGAAGGCATCTCGGGCGTAATCTGTGTTCGATGAAAATGAACATTGTTGCAACGTTGTAGGCAACATTATTGTCAAGGGACTTGATGCCTACTATGCCAAAGCTATTCAGAGTTGTTAAACGGGTGTGAAGAGTGTGTTGATATAACGGTAATATTGTCAAATTTCTGCTTGTAAGAACGATCAGAATTGGTAAAGAAAATATGCATTCCATTATATTAGGCAATAATTAAGAGCAGGCAAAGTGGTCGTGTCATGTGAAAATTCTATCAAATGTCTTACATTGCAACGAGTACAGTCAGGGTGCCGTGGAACCCCTGCAGTACCTCCACAGACCCCGGATTGAGAACCCCTGATTTAGCAGATGCTCTTATCCAGAGAGATTTACAGTAAGTGCATTCACCTTAAGATAGCTATTTATTTTGGAAATAAACGTAATAAATTATTCCTAAAATTGTTATCTCACCTCTTAGCTTTGGTGTCATGTCCCCCAGAGAGACTCATTTTAGAGGCAGGTCCCCCCTCCTCTCTCTCCCCAGAGAGACTCATTTTTAGAGCACTGTCCCCTAAACAGAGATCCAGCATGTTGGTTGTGGTTAACACAGTGACAACTAAACAGAGATCCAGCATGTTGGTTGTGGTTAACACAGTGACAACTAAACAGAGATCCAGCATGTTGGTTGTGGTTAACACAGTGACAACTAAACAGAGATCCAGCATGTTGGTTGTGGTTAACACAGTGACAACTAAACAGAGATCCAGCATGTTGGTTGTGGTTAACACAGTGACAACTAAACAGAGATCCAGCATGTTGGTTGTGGTTAACACAGTGACAACTAAACAGAGATCCAGCATGTTGGTTGTGGTTAACACAGTGACAACTAAACAGAGATCCAGCATGTTGGTTGTGGTTAACACAGTGACAACTAAACAGAGATCCAGCATGTTGGTTGTGGTTAACACAGTGACAACTAAACAGAGATCCAGCATGTTGGTTGTGGTTAACACAGTGACAACTAGTTCTTGACTGTCAATTGTTCTCATTTATTCATTATCTCTTTGAGAAATAAAACATTTACTAACAGACATAGAAACAGTCAGGTGATTTAAAGCATCACATGAACATGTAGCTGTGACATTTCATCTCCATGGTAACTGTCAATAAAAATAATAAGTCACTGTTTGTTAAGGTAGTTATAGACAGAACAACAACAATAATAATAATAATAATAATAATAATAATAAGTCACTGTTTGTTAAGGTAGTTATAGACAGAACAACAACAATAATAATAATAATAATAATAATAATAATAATTATAACTATAATAATAATAATAATAATAATAATAATAATAACTATAATGGTAATAACAACAATAATAATAACAATAATAATAAGTCACTGTTTGTTAAGGTAGTTATAGACAGTACAGCAACAATAACAATAATAATAATAATAATAATAATAATAAGTCACTGTTTGTTAAGGTAGTTATAGACAGTACAACAACAATAAATATAATAATAATAATAATAAGTCACTGTTTGTTAAGGTAGTTATAGACAGTACAGCAACAATAATAATAATAATAATAATAATAATAAGTCACTGTTTGTTAAGGTAGTTATAGACAGTACAGCAACAATAAATATAATAATAATAATAATAAGTCACTGTTTGTTAAGGTAGTTATAGACAGTACAGCAACAATAATAATAATAATAATAATAATAATAATAATAATAACTATAATAATAATAATAATAATAATAATAATAATAACTATAATGGTAATAACAACAATAATAATAATAATAATAATAAGTCTATGTTTGTTAAGGTAGTTATAGACAGAACAACAACAATAACAATAATAATAATAATAATAATAATAATAATAAGTCACTGTTTGTTAAGGTAGTTATAGACAGTACAGCAACAACAATAATAATAATAATAATAACAATAATTATAATAATAATAATAATAATAAGTCTCTGTTTGTTAAGGTAGCTATAGACAGTACAGCAACAATAATAATAATAATAATAATAATAATAATAATAAGTCACTGTTTGTTAAGGTAGTTATAGACAGTACAGCAACACAAGGCCATGTCTCACACGTATTTGTATTCACTAACAGTAGGCTATTTATTGTCTTTCAATCTGTTCTTTTCTAAACGTATCTGAGAATGTAGACAGAAGGGCTAAAACGGACATGATTGATCTGAGGGGGAAATGGTTGATCCATTCAGAAAGGTTTTTTATGCATCAAGTGAGAGATGTTATATTATGTAAAGTAGTCTAGGTTATAATGTATAATAGCAGTTTGTTAGTGATATGCAGATCAAGGTCTATACCTCGGCTATAGCCTACATATCATAGATGACCAGTCTAAACCTGTTCAGATCAACATAATGTTATAGTCCTACCAGTAGCAGGACAGAGAATGTACTGTATATAACCTACATATCATAGATGACCAGTCTAAACCTGTTCAGATCAACATAATGTTATAGTCCTACCAGTAGCAGGACAGAGAATGTACTGTATATAACCTACATATCATAGATGACCAGCCTAAACCTGTTCAGATCAACATAATGTTATAGTCCTACCAGTAGCAGGACAGAGAATGTACTGTATATAACCTACATATCATAGATGACCAGTCTAAACCTGTTCAGATCAACATAATGTTATAGTCCTACCAGTAGCAGGACAGAGAATGTACTGTATATAACCTACATATCATAGATGACCAGTCTAAACCTGTTCAGATCAACATAATGTTATAGTCCTACCAGTAGCAGGACAGAGAATGTACTGTATATAACCTAGATATCATAGATGACCAGCCTAAACCTGTTCAGATCAACATAATGTTATAGTCCTACCAGTAGCAGGACAGAGAATGTACTGTATATAACCTACATATCATAGATGACCAGTCTAAACCTGTTCAGATCAGTTCACAGAGAACATCAGGTTTGTCAGCATGATAAGTGATCATAGCCTTATAATAGTTTGTAGGTAGTCTAGACCAACAGTATGAGAGTCTGCCCGTCTTTCCTACATACCAACACATTTATTCAATGTTACCGAGAAATATGTGCCACAGTTTCAACAGCCATTTTTTGTAACTGCGTAGACAACACACTTACTTTCACGTTCATATGAGGAAATCACAAAACTTCTGACAGTCACTGGTGCAACCGCCTGTTTTCTTGCAGATGAAGCAGCTTTCACAGGCAACTCATTCAACCAGCCTAAACAACAGTAAATACAAGATGTCAAATGGTCAAAAAGTGAATCTCAATAGAGCCATATACATTAGAGAGGGGTATATTGCTGCAGATGTTGGATCTTAATTTGAGCCAGTTTGCTACACCAGGAAAATAATCCTGCAGAAACAGGACATTTGAATTATTGTGTGGATTATAATTAATGAACAGTTTTAAAATGGAAAAGTGGAATTTATCATCTTCAGAAACCTTTTCTAAAGTTTAATTACACTCAAATACACTACAAGTTTAGTTTTTCTGCAACAGGGTGATCAAATTAAGATCCTACATCTGTACAGAGTTTATGTCTTTATCTGAAAAGGGCAGTTTGAGTTATGAGCAATAACATTGCAACTGTCAGCTGATGTAAACCTCTGTGATTGGATGTTATAGACCACCATATATATCCCCATGTACAATTATGTGTACAGATGTAGGATCTTAATTTGATCACCCCCCACTGCAGAATAACTTTCCAGCAATGCAGGAAATGTAAAACTTGTAGTGTATTAGAGGTTTAAAAAGGCTTCTGAAGTTTGTAATTTCCACTTAGAAATTTCAGACTTGAGTTTTCCTTACGAAAAATGTAGTAACCCCTACAAAAATTGACCACGTCCAGTCAGCTCCATTTTGTATGATTAAACTGACACCAACCTGTCTCAGTAGTAGTAGACTGTTAGGAGGGTTTTACTGTCATTCACTATACTAACATTACACCAACCTGTCTCAGTAGTAGTAGACTGTTAGGAGTGTTTTACTGTCATTCACTATACTAACATTACATTTAATTTCTCTACACACTTTACAATAATCCCTGGCAGGATTCTCACCTTGAAACTTCATTGCGATTTTTTTCTGTTCTGTTCTTTATATTCTGATGGGTGAGGCCTGAACTGGAATGTGAAGCTAACTGAAGCTGTCTAGCTTTAGAAAACCAGTATATCAAGCCTGTATCATAGTATACCCCTCAGGCTACGTTCAGGTTTCAGCAAGAGGCAGGTATCAACATGCCGAGTCGTAGGCTACAACCTGGGTTGTATTCATAAGTTTACAGCCAACAGTTTTAAGATGTTAAATAAAACATAAACCGTTTACTCTAAACGCTGTACAATGTGACCTAAACGGTTTCTGTTGCCAAACGTTTTGCTACGGTGGGCACTAATGAATACACACAACCTGTTTTGAGGAAGTGTAAGTTGTTGTTAGTCTCTCGAACAATATTTATTAGTCTCTCTTTCACACAACATACCTTCCTGAGTGAAAAGAGTTAACTGTAGATTATAAAGAGAACATGTTTGTTTGTTGCTTGTTGTGTTTTAAGCCTGTTTCGAGAAGACAAGTCTATAGACCTATGATACAGTACACTCTTAGAATAAAGGGTTCCAAACGGGTCCTCCTGCCGTCCCCATAGGAGAACGCTTTTGGGTTCCAGGTAGAACCCTTCTGGCTTCCATGTAGAACCCTCTGTGGAAAGGGTTCTTCACGGAACCCAAAAGTGTTCTACCTAGTACCAAAAAGGGTTCTACAAAGGGTTCTCCTATGGGGACAGCCAAAGAACCATTTTAGATTGTAGATAGTGTAGGAGCGATCACCCTGGGGCACACAGATGGGCACAGAACGAATTCACCCCACGCATCTAATTTATATCGAAAACATTTTAAGGAGAGTAGGACTATTATAACACTGTCCACCAAAAATATAATTAACTATATGAATACACATAACAATACCACCAACTATATGAATACACATAACAATACCACCAACTATATTAATACACACAACAATATCACCAACTATATGAATACACACAACAATATCACCAACTATATGAATACACATAACAATATCATCAACTATATTAATACACATAACAATATCATCAACTATATGAATACACACAACAATATCATCAACTATATGAATACACATAACAATATCATCAACTATATGAATACACACAACAATATCATCAACTATATTAATACACATGACAATCGTCGTCTTACCTTTTATCTCTCAATAGAAACAGAGTCTGAATGATCATTCGGTCGTCGAAAGTTACTTTCGTTTGCTCTGCTCATTTACATATCAGGTTCTGCCTGTTCTCTCTCCGAGTCCCTCTCTCTTTACAGCTCTTACAATGTGCCTTGGCAAACATTTCTATTGGAGGGTTGTGACACCATTCTTCCACAATAAATTCCATAATTTGGTGTTTTGTTGATGGTTGTGTTCTATTGTGTTGAGACCTGGTGACTGAGACGGCCGCGGCATATTGTGAAACATCAGCAAGTGCAGCAGTCTTCATCACTGAAGCTCCTGCCAATCGTGCCCCAACAATCACCAATCGTTAAGCTCTTCCCGAGCAGGGTCACAGTCTCTCCTGGTTGCAGCTCCTCTCTCCCCAGGGGTATCAGCTCCTCTCTCCCCAGGGGTAGCAGCTCCTCTCTCTCCCCAGGGGTAGCAGCTCCTCTCTCTCCCCAGGGGTAGCAGCTCCTCTCTCTCCCCAGGGGTAGCAGCTCCTCTCTCCCCCCAGGGATAGCAGCTCCTCTCTCCCCAGGGGTAGCAGCTCTTCTCTCCCCAGGGGTAGCAGCTCTTCTCTCCCCAGGGGTAGCAGCTCCTCTCTCCCCCCAGGGGAGGCAGCTCCTCTCTCCCCAGGGGTAGCAGCTCCTCTCTCTCCAGGGGTAGCAGCTCCTCTCACCCCAGGGTTAGCAGCTCCTCTCACCCCAGGGGTAGCAGCCCCTCTCTCTCCCCAGGGGTAGCAGCTCCTCTCTCCCCAGGGGTAGCAGCTCCTCTCTCCCCAGGGGTAGCAGCTCCTCTCTCCCCAGGGGTAGCAACTCCTGTCTCCCCTAGGATGTGAAGACATTGGTGGCTTAGCCCATAGCCAGTAGGGGGGTCCGGGACAGAATTTCAACAGCTAAAACCATGAATACATCACCAGTTTACTGCCAAAAATCACTCAAGAACTTCAAACACAGACTCTGACCTGTCTAATGAGCCAAACTGATTAAAGAATCCCACAGTACCTAAACACCCTCTCTCTCTCTCTCTCTCTCTCTCTCTCTCTCTCTCTCTCTCTCTCTCTCTCTCTCTCTCTCTCTCTCTCTCCTCTCTCTCTCTCTCTCTCTCTCTCTCTCTCTCTCTCTCTCTCTCTCTCTCTCTCTCTCTCTCTCTCACACACACAGACTCACAAACAGTTCAGTAATTAGAACCCCTATAGCAGCTATAAGTAATACAGTCTACTGTACACTCCCCTCCTCTGCCTCTCTCCATCACTTTCTCTGTGTCATCTGTTGCTGTCTCTGTGTCTTGTCTGGTGTCTCTCTCCATCATATCCTATTCTTCTGTTGATGTCTCTGTGTCTTGTCTGGTGTCTCTCTCCATCACCAGAATAATTGGTGAGGGTTAGGCCTACTACAATACAACATACAAAACATGAAAACACAACTACATAACTAGCCTGTTCAACCTCTCTTTCGTATCGTCTGAGATCGCTAAAGACTGGAAAGCTGCCGCGGTCATCCCCCTCTTCAAAGGGGGTGACACTCTAGACCCAAACTGTTAAAGACCTATATCTATCCTACCCTGCCTTTCTAAAGTCTTCGAAAGCCAAGTTAACAAACAGATCACCGACCATCTCGAATCCCACCGTACCTTCTCCGCTATGCAATCTGGTTTCAGAGCTGATCATGGGTGCACCTCAGCCACGCTCAAGGTCCTTAACGATATCCTAACCGCCATCGATAAAAGACAATACTGTGCAGCCGTCTTCATCAACCTGGCCAAGGCTTTCGACTCTGTCAATCACCACATTCTTATCGGCAGACTCAACAGCCTTGGTTTCTCAAATGATTGCCTCGCCTGGTTCACCAACTACTTCTCAGATAGAGTTCAGTGTGTCAAATCGGAGGGCCTGTTGTCCGGACCTCTGGCAGTCTCTATGGGGGTGCAACAGGGCTCAATTCTCGGGCCAACTCTTTTCTCTGTATACATCAATGATGTCGCTCTTGCTGCTGGTGATTCTCTGATCCACCTCTATGCAGACGACACCATTCTGTATACTTCTGGCCCTTCTTTGGACACTGTGTTAACAACCCTCCAGACGAGCTTCAATGCCATACAACTCTCCTTCTGAGGCCTCCAACTGCTCTTAAATGCAAGTAAAACTAAATGCATGCTCTTCAACCGATCGCTGCCCACACCTTCCCGCCCATCAAGCATCACTACTCTGGATGGTTCTGACTTAGAATATGTGGACAACTACAAATACCTAGGTGTCTGGTTAGACTGTAAACTCTCCTTCCAGACTCACATCAAACATGTCCAATCCAAAGTTAAATCTAGAATCGGCATCCTATTTCGCAACAAAGCATCCTTCACTCATGCTGCCAAACATACCCTCGTAAAACTGACTATCCTACCGATCCTTGACTTCGGCGATGTCATTTTCAAAATAGCCTCCAACACTCTACTCAGCAAATTGGATGTAGTCTACCACAGTGCCATCCGTTTTGTCACCAAAGCCCGATATACTACCCATCACTGCGACCTGTATGCTCTCGTTGGCTGGCCCTCGCTTCATATTCGTCGCCAAACCCACTGGCTCCAGGTCATCTACAAGACCCTGCTAGGTAAAGCCACACCTTATCTCAGCTCACTGGTCACAATAGCAGCACCCACCCGTAGCATGCGCTCCAACAGGTATATTTCACTGGTCATCCCCAAAGCCAATTCCTCATTTGGCCACCTTTCCTTCCAGTTCCCTGCTGCCAATGACTGGAACGAACTGCAAAAATCACTGAAGCTGGAGTCTTATATCTCCCTCACTAACTTTAAGCATCAGCTGTCAGAGCAGCTTACCGATCATTGCACCTGTACATAGCCCATCTGTAAATTGCCCAACCAACTGCCTCATCCCCATTTTGTTATTTTTGTTATCCTTTGCACCCCAGTATCTCTACTTGCACATTCATCTTCTGCACATCTATCACTCCAGTGTTTAATTGCTAAATTGTAATTATTTCTCCACTCTGGCCTATTTATTGCCTTACCTCCCTAATCTTACTACATTTGCACACACTGTATATAGACTTTTCTATTGTGTTATTGACTGTACGTTTGTTTATTGTCATAAACTTCGTCGTCTGAAGAGGAAAAATCATCGGACCAATATGCAGCGGGTATATTGCTCATCTTCGTATTTATTGAAGGTAAACACACTCAAACAAAATAACGACGATTACAGCCCAGTAAGGTGCACAGACTAAACCGGAAACAACCACCCACAAACACAAGTGAAAACGAGCACACTAAATATGGCCTCCAATTAGAGACAACAACCACCAGCTGCCTCTAATTGGAGGTCATTGAAAAAACACAACATAGAAAGAGAAACCTAGAATAAACATAGAAATAGAAAATATAGAACATACATCAAAACCCCGAAACACACAAAACTAACACCCCCCTGCCACGTCCAAACTACAATAACAGGACGTGACATTTATCCCATGTGTAACTCTGTGTTGTTGCTGTCACACTGCTTTGCTTTATCTTGGCCAGGTCACAGTTGTAAATGAGAACTTGTTCTCAACTGGCCACCTGGTTAAATAAAGGACTTGTTCTCAACTAGCCACCTGGTTAAATAAAGGACTTGTTCTCTACTGGCCACCTGGTTAAATAAAGGTACATAAAATAAGAAATAACACAGAACTCTCAACTAGTTCCATCAAAGAGAAAAACAACAAGAAAGCTGAATAAACACATTCAGATTTCTAGATATTGCACTTTTCTTTTGCGTTTTAGGGGTCATAGGTCAGATCAGTGGTCATGGTTGATATGCATGGACTAAAAAACTTTAAACCATTTTTCTCAGATTCACTGTGTGTGTAGACTGCTCCTTGTCTTTGTAGGACAGTAGTTCAGGTGGCTGTGTGTGTAGATGCTGTTTGTCTTTGTAGGACAGTAGTTCAGGTGGCTGTTTGTGTAGATGCTGTTTGTCTTTGTAGGGCAGTAGATCAGGTGGCTGTTTGTGTAGACTGCTCCTTGTCTTTTCTAGGGCAGTAGATCAGGTGGCTGTTTGTGTAGACTGCTCCTTGTCTTTTCTAGGGCAGTAGTTCAGGTGGCTGCCCTTGCTCTTAGTCTGCCTCCTGTCTCTCCTATCATCATAGACAGTTGTGGAAAAAGTACCCAATTGTCATACCTGAGTAAAAGTCTAAAAATATTTGGTTCTATATATACTTAAGTATGAAAAGTCAAATTAAAAGTATAAATCGTTTCAAATTCCTTCTATTAAGCAAAGCAGGCGTCACCATTTTCTTGTTTTTAAAATGTATGGATAGGGGGCACATACCAAAACGAAGACGTAATTTACAAAAGATGCATTTGTGTTTCCTGACTCCGCCAGATCAGAGGCAGTAGAGATGACCATGTGTTGTCTTGATAAGTGAATTAGACCATTTTCCTGTCCTGTCTAAGCATTCAAAATGTAACGAGTACTTTTGGGTGTCAGGTAAAATGTATAGATTAAAAAGTATATTATTTTCTTTGGGAATGTAGTGATGTAAAATTATCAACAATATAAATTCAAAAGTAAAGTACAGATACCCCCCAAAAAAACAACTTATGTAGTACTTTATAGTATTTTTACTGAAGTACTTTACACCACTGGCCATGGGTACACCTTCCTGAAAACAATGACTCCATACTTTGCTGAAACCTGTTCTGCCAGTTCATGTCCTTAAAGACTAGAATGTTCCATTGTGGTTACCCAAAGAGATGACAAGATAGTTCACACATTCATCATCCAGGGTTACTGTCAAACAGATATGTTACATTTCTGGTTCGTCCATAACTTGTTTCCTGCTTGTAGCAGGCCGTGTTTACAGGAATCCTTTTCTCTAACTAGAAGTCATGTGATTTAATGAGAATATTTTTCTGCAGTGAGAATGTAATGCATGTCAAACTGTCCTTGGATGTATGTCAACAATATTTATAAACAGCATTGTTAAATTTACTGTTGTAATTTAAAAATAATCAATGCTGTCATTTTCTATGTTAGCTTGCTTTTAAAATGTTTTATTGTCACAGACAGCGGATTGGTGCAGTGAAATGTGTTGTTTTACAGGGTCAGCCATAGTAGTATGATAGGTGCAGTGAAATGTGTTGTTTTACAGGGTCAGCCATAGTAGTATGATAGGTGCAGTGTAATGTGTTGTTTTACAGGGTCAGCCATAGTAGTATGATAGGTGCAGTGTAATGTGTTGTTTTACAGGGTCAGCCATAGTAGTACGATAGGTGCAGTGAAATGTGTTGTTTTACAGGGTCAGCCATAGTAGTACGATAGATGCCGTGTAATGTGTTGTTTTACATGGTCAGCCATAGTAGTATGATAGGTGCAGTGTAATGTGTTGTTTTACAGGGTCAGCCATAGTAGTATGATAGGTGCAGTGTAATGTGTTGTTTTACAGGGTCAGCCATAGTAGTACAATAGGTGCAGTGTAATGTGTTGTTTTACAGGGTCAGCCATAGTAGTGTGATAGGTGCAATGTAATGTGTTGTTTTACAGGGTCAGCCATAGTAGTACGATAGATGCAGTGTAATGTGTTGTTTTACAGGGTCAGCCATAGTAGTATGATAGGTGCAGTGTAATGTGTTGTTTTACAGGGTCAGCCATAGTAGTATGATAGGTGCAGTGTAATGTGTTGTTTTACAGGGTCAGCCATAGTAGTATGATAGGTGCAGTGTAATGTGTTGTTGTACAGGTTCAGCCATAGTAGTATGATAGTTTCCCACTCCAGTCATCTGACGGCGATGTGTGCGTCTTTCAGGCGACGCTGCTTGTGTGACGTATTATCTAGTGGACGGGACGTTTCTTCAACAACAACAACAGCTAGTCAGACACCTCACTACCTTTATAGACAAAAATCGTTGTATAGTTGCACCTGTGTTTTAAAAATACGTATGTCTAATAGCTAGCTAGTTTCCCCATTTCATTTCATATATACGTTGTTAGTTAGCTGGCTTGATAAATTAGCCTATTACTAACGAACGCCAGCTAGCTAGCTAACATCTCCGACCATGAGCTCACTAAGCTACTCTCCTCTGCTAAGAAGAGGAGGTCTGCTGGAAGGAAGATATAAATAGCACTCCTATAGAAGATGCAGTGTGGATGAATGATCAGGATATAATAGCACTCCTATAGAAGATGCAGTGTGGATGAATGATCAGGATATAAATAGCACTCCTATAGAAGATGCAGTGTGGATGAATGATCAGGATATAAATAGCACTCCTATAGAAGATGCAGTGTGGATGAATGATCAGGATATAAATAGCACTCCTATAGAAGATGCAGTGTGGATGAATGATCAGGATATAATAGCACTCCTATAGAAGATGCAGTGTGGATGAATGATCAGGATATAAATAGCACTCCTAAAGAAGATGCAGTGTGGATGAATGATCAGGATTTAAATAGCACTCCTATAGAAGATGCAGTGTGGACGAATGATCAGTAGTGACAGGATATAAATAGCACTCCTATAGAAGATGCAGTGAGGATGAATGATCAGGATATAAATAGCACTCCTATAGAAGATGCAGTGTGGATGAATGATCAGGATATCAATAGCACTCCTAAAGAAGATGCAGTGTGGATGAATGATCAGGATATAAATAGCACTCCTATAGAAGATGCAGTGTGGATGAATGATCAGGATATAAATAGCACTCCTATAGAAGATGCAGTGAGGATGAATGATCAGGATATAAATAGCACTTCTATAGAAGATGCAGTGTGGATGAATGATCAGGATATAAATAGCACTCCTATAGAAGATGCAGTGTGGATGAATGATCAGGATATAAATAGCACTCCTAAAGAAGATGCAGTGTGGATGAATGATCAGGATATAAATAGCACTCCTATAGAAGATGCAGTGTGGATGAATGATCAAGATATAAATAGCACTCCTATAGAAGATGCAGTGTGGATGAATGATCAGGATATAAATAGCACTCCTGTAGAAGATGCAGTGTGGATGAATGATCAGGATATAAATAGCACTCCTAAAGAAGATGCCAGTTCAGTTAGCTACCTAATGAATTTTCCAGTTAGCTACAAACTTGAAAGAGGGAACTTTAGCATTAAACCCACATGTAAAACTGAGATTCAGCAAATAACTTATAAAGACTGGTTTATTTGACACCAAACCAACAACAGAAACATAAACTGCTAATGTACAATGTAAAAGGTGGATTTTATGATGTAATGTCAACTTTATACATTTCTATCACGGGACCATTCCATTTTCAACTCAACCACAGCAAATCCCCATAAATCTGCTGTGGATTACCCAGAATCCCGAAATAAATTAATACATATGTGATAATTCAAAAACATAACTGTTTGTGCTTATAGATCTTCAATACAACTAGGTTACTAAGTCTTTAACCACACTGTGTTGTTACACTGGTTCCTACCCTTTAACTTTTTGTCTGAAAATTAAATATACATTTACTCAACTGCGTTACCCACTCCAGTCAGCAGATGGCGGTCTGGGAATTTAAGGTAATGCGGTTGGGTGTGCGTATAATGTAGTGGACGGAACTCTTCTTTCACACAGCAGCAACAGTTATTCAGCCACCTCGGTAGCTTGCTAGACAAAATAGCCGAACCAATAAAGCTCTTTAGACGCTTTAGTGTATATTAGCCACTGTGTTTTAAACCCACTTCTGTCGTCTAGTTAGTTATCCGATTTAATTTCATATTTACGGTGTTCTTGTTATTATTCAGCTAGCGGGCTGGTTAAGTTAGCATTAGCCTAGCTAGCTAACATCCCCGACCATGAGTTCACTAAAGCTACTCTCCTCCTGTTAAAGAAGAGGAGGTCTGCTGGGACGGAGAAAGAGCTCCCGTGAAAGAGGAGGAGGAAGAGGAGGCTGTTGCAGTAAAAAATGAAGTAGAGGGTGAGGCTGTTACAGTGAAAAGAAGAAGAGAAAGATGTTTCAGTGAAAGAAGAGGAAGACGCGTTCAGAGTGAAAGAGGAGGAGGGGGAGATGACTGTTACATCCAAAAAGGAGTAGGAAACTGGATATCTGGTCCCGGTTTCCCAACCCATCTTAAGGCTCCAATGGTTCTACGGTGAACTTAGGCCATAAGATGGTTTTGAGAAACCGTTCCCTGATTAACACTAGTAAGTACTGTCTTAAAAACAGAGGCACAAACTCTGCAGTTGTTGAACTGATGTGTGGTGTTAAAGGGGAAATATGCAATAGCTACATCCATATTTGGACTTTAAATTATTTATTTATAGCCATTGATTCTTGAAGAATATAACACATGCTTCGTGAGCTTAGTTCAGCTGTTGTACCCCATCAGAACCCCAAATAAGCTTTTTTTACTCCAATGTTTAGAAACAATGTAAATCAACACTGTATAGCCTCAACATGGTTAAAACTATAATGTTGATATCATGGATGGTCAGTCCTTGCATCCATAGGTCTGTCTATGAATTTGAGAGTAGTTACATTTCTCCAACCCCATCATCATCTTATTACCAAGACAGTGATGGAATTACAACTTTGTTATTGTTTCAATTGCAGATTGATTGATTGTTGTGTGGCTTGTTAAAGGGGTAACCTAGGTTTTAAACAGAAACAAAATGGTTGTCCAGAGCCTTGGTTTGGTAAACATCTGAGGGATGGGGGCTGGAGAAATGTAACCACTCTCACATCATAGAGGAAGCTATTGTATCAACCTTAATCCAAAACCTAGCGACCTCTTCAAGAAGTTCAGACATCTTGGTGTAACAGGTGTTGGCTGACAGTTGCTGGACCCAGGTTTGAGTCCAGCTCAGGGCTACCGCCTGAATTGACTACACTATAAATACAAGGACTGGCCACCCATGAGGTCAAAATTATAGTTTTTACCTGATTTCAAGGCTATATAGTATATTCTATAATTGGCAGTTAAGATTTGCTGTGGGGGTCAAATTGTTGTCAAATTGGAAGTTTACATACACTTATGTTGGCGTCATTAAAACTCGTTTTTCAACCACTCCACACATTTCTTGTTAACTAACTGTAATTTTGGCAAGTCGGTTAGGACATCTACTTTGTGCATGACACAAGTAATTTTTTCAACAGTTGTTTACAGACAGATTATTTCACTTATAATTCACTGAATCACAATTCCAGTGGGTTTGAAGTTTACATACACTAAGTTGACTGTGCCTTTAAACAGCTTGGAGAATTCCAGAGAATTATGCCATGGCTTAGAAGCTTCTGATAGGCTAATTGACATCATTTGAGTCAATTGGAGGTGTACCTGTGGATGTGTTTCAAGGCCTACCTTCAAACTCAGTGCCTCTTTGCTTGACATCATGGAATATCAAAAGAAATCAGCCAAGACCTCAGTCTGGTTCATCCTTGGGAGCAATTTCCAAACGCCTGAAGGTACCACGTTCAACAGCAAAGGACCTTGTGAAGATACTGGAGGAAACAGGTACAAAAGTATCTATATCCAAAGTAAAACGAGTCATATATCTGAAAGGCCGCTCACCAAGGAAGAAGCCACTGCTCCAAAACTGCCATAAAAAAAGCCAGACAATGGTTTGCAACTGCACATGGGGACAAAGATCGTACATTTTGAAATAATTTCATCTGGTCTGATTATACAAAAATAGAACTGTTTGGCCATAATGACCATCGTTATGTTTGGAGGGAAAAAGGGGAGGCTTGCAAGCCGAAGAACACCATCCCAACTGTGAAGCACAGGGGTGGCAGCATCATATTGTGGGGGTGCTTTGCTGCAATAGGGACTAGTGCAGTTCACAAAATAGATGGCATCATGAGGAAGGAAAAGTATGTCGATATATTGAAGCAATATCTCAAGACATCCGTCAGGAAGTTAAAGCTGGTTGCAAGTGAGTCTTCCATATGGCAATGACCCCAAGCATACTTCCAAAGTTGTGGCAAAATGGCTGAAGGACAACAATGTATTGGAATGGCCATCACAAAGCCCTGACCTCAATCCTATAGACATTTGTGGGCAGATCTGAAAAAGCGTGTACGAGCAAGGAGACCTACCAAACCTGACTCAGTTACACCAACTCTGTCAGGAGGAATGGGCCAAAAGTTCACCCAACTTATTGTGGGATGCTTGTGGGGGCTACCCAAAACGTTTGGGTAGCACCAGTTAGCCTCGAGCCAGGTGCATCTCCCGGCTAGCAAACAAAATTACCTCCAGCTACAATACCTCTTTTGCCAATTGGCCTGGACCCTTTGCCGACACGGAGCCCCGCTGATCCCATCACGACTGGTCTGCCGACGTAATTCCGTCCGGTGTGCACTCAACCGGCCTTTGCCGGACGTCGGTGACGCACTTGTCTCTAAGCTAGCACCAGTTAGCCCGAGCCAGGCGCATCTCCCGGCTAGCGTAGTAACGACTACCTAACGGCTTCCCTGTTTCATATATTGCTGTTTCACTGGACCCTATGATCACTTGGCTACATAGCTGATGCCTGCTGGGACTGTTCATTAATCACGGTACTCCATTTTGTGTTGTTTTGTTTATCTTGTCGGCCCCAGCCTAGAATTCAGGCCCTGTATGTATTTAACTGACCCTCTCTGCCCATTCATCGCCATTTTACCTGTTGTTGTTGTCTTAGCTGATTAACTGTTGTCTTACCTGTTGTTGTCTTAGCTAGCTCTCCCAATCAACACCTGTGATTGCTTTATGCCTCGCTTTATGTCTCTCTAATGTCAATATGCCTTGTATACTGTTGTTTAGGGTAGTTATCATTGTTTTTATTTACTGCAGGAGCCCCTAGTCCTACTCAACATGGCTCAGGACAGCTCTTTTGTCCCACCTCCCACACATGCGGTGACCTGACGATATTCAAAAACCTTAAAATGCTATAACTTCAATTTCTCAAACATATGACTATTTTACACCATTTTAAAGATAAGACTCTCGTTAATCCAACCACATTGTCCGATTTCAAAAAGGCTTTACAACGAAAGCAAAACATTAGATTATGTCAGCAGAGTACCCAGCCAGAAATAATCAGACACCCATTTTTCAAGCTAGCATATAATGTCACAAAAAACCAAAACCACAGCTAAATGCAGCACTAACCTTTGATGATCTTCATCAGATGACACTCCTAGGACATATTGTTATACAATACATGCATGTTTTGTTCAATCAAGTTCAGATTTATATCAAAAACCAGTTTTGTTTCATTAGCATGAGACGTTCAGAACTAGCAAAACATACCGAAACTTCCGGTGAATTTACTAAATTACTCACGATAAACGTCACAAAAACATAACAATATTTAAGAATTATAGATACAGAACTCCTTTATGCAATCGCGGTGTCCGATTTTAAAATGACTTTTCGGCAAAAGCACATTTTGCAATATTCTGAGTAGATAGCTCGCCCTCACGGTCTAGCTAATTTGACACCCACCAAGTTTGGCGTTCACTAAACTCAGAATTACTATAAGAAAAATTGGATTACCTTTGCTGTTCTTCGTCAGAATGCACTCCCAGGACTTCTACTACAACACCAAATGTTGTTTTGGTTCAAAATAATCCATAGTTATGTTTAAAATATCCTCTGTTTTGTCAGTGCGTTCAGGTCCTATCCAAACGGTGACGCGGAGGACGCATGTCGTGACAATTTTTTTTTTTGAAATATTCCATTACCGTACTTCGAAGCATGTCAAACGCTGTTAAAATCAATTATTATGCTATTTTTCTCGTAAAATAGCGATACTATTCCAACCGGGCAAGTTGTTTTCATTCAAAGGCTGAAAAGAAAAACATGGCCACTTCTCGATATTGTATTCATTCAAACTGGTGAAGAAAAACATGGAGTACTCTCGTGGCTGCGCATCTCCTGGGCTCTGAGCACCAGCCTGACCCCTCACACAAACAGCGCTCCTGTACCTAGCCAGAGACAGCAGAGATCTCATTCCTTTTCTGGCGCCTTCAGAGAGCCTATGGGAGCCTTAGAAATTGTCACTTACAGCAGAGATCCACTATTTTCCATAAAGAGGCTATAGAAGGCCAAGAAATAGTCAGAGAGGCACTTCCTGTATGGAATCTTCTCAGGTTTTTGCCTGCCATATGAGTTCTGTTATACTCACAGACACCATTCAAACAGTTTAGAAACTTAGGGTGTTTTCCATCCAAATCAAATAATTATATGCATATTTTAGTTTCTGGAAAAGAGTAGTAGACCAGTTTTTAAATCGGGTACGTTTTTTATCCGGCCGTGAAAATACTGCCCCCCAACCCTAGGAGGTTAATGCTGTAGCAAACATGATATAAAACAGGACATTCAAATGAAGCCTTACAATTATAATCCAAAGTTTGTGAAATGAACTCAATCATCAACCTGGAAATGGAGGGTACTTCCCCTGAGTTCTCCCCCATTCACTTTCAGAATACATGTGAAAAACTAAAATCTTTGCTCACCATTTTGCTCCAGGCAGATATACTACATCCATAACTATCGGTTTTCCCTCATTACCAGATATACTACATCCCATAACTAGTGGTTTCCTCATTACCAGATATACTACATCCAAACTAGTGGTTTCCTCATTAGCAGTGATGAGTTTCTGCAATCAAATTGTGTGCTTTGCCCCTGTGCCGCAATTTTATTAAACACAGAAAGGGCCTATATTGGAGACCAGACTGCGTCTGGCACACTGCTTAGGATTTCAGCAACTTTAACTTATTTTCTAGCCTACAATCATCGATTTCACTACTAATGTGAAAACAAGACAAAATATGACTATTCTTGCTCATTTTAAGACATTTTGTCCAACCAATTTTAACATGACATTACAGACGTCAATTGTTGTACAACAACATCATGGCTCCGCTGTTGGCATTACCTTTTACAGTGGATTTCTACTGTTGTGGGCCTTTAACCATCTGTCTGACTTTGTTGTTCACACAGGAGAGAGACGTGACTATCGTGGATCCTCTGTGGAGCCTCAACAACATCATGATGCTGACGAGGCAGAGAAGAGTCTCTCCAGATCAGAACTCCTCAAGAAACACCAGCAGAGACCCACAGGGAAGAAATCTCACTGCTGCTCTGACTGTGGGGAAGAGATTCAACTCTTCATCAAACCTTAAATACATCAAAGAATTCACACAGGAGAGAAATCATACGGCTGTGATCAATGTGGGAAGAGTTTTACTCTGCTACAAACCCTGAAATCACACCAGAGAACACACACAGGAGAGAAACCTTATAGCTGTGATCAATGTTGGAAGAGTTTTACTACATCTAGCAATCTAACTATGCACGCAGAGAACACACACAGGAGAGAAACCCTTTAGCTGTGATCAATGTGGGAAGAGTTTTACTACATCTAGCTATCTAACTATACACCAGAGATACACACACAGGAGAGAATCCTTACGGACTGTGAATCAATGTGGGAAGAGATTTATTCTGCTACAAACCCTGAAATCACACCAGAGAATACACTCTGGAGAGAAACCGTTTGGCTGTGATCAATGTGGGACTAGTTTTTCTCAGCTAAGCACCCTGATAGGGACACCAGCGGGTACACATAGGAGAGAAACCTTTTAGCTGTGATCAATGTGGGAAGGGTTTTTACTACATCTAGTTGTCTAACTATACACCAGAGAACACACATGAAGGAGTTGTTTCATGATATCAATGAATTAATGTCACAATATAGAATGTTTTTAACATTGTAGTTGGAGTATTTTAATGATGTCACAATGTAGAACCCTAAAACGTTTGTCCCCTGTTCTATTGATTTCAACATGATATGGATATTAGACTCAGGGGGGAAAATCCAGGCTCTGAATTGGAAGAGTTACTATTATGTGATTTAACAAAAAGTGACTAACAAAAAAAGAGCTGGGTTACACTTACCACGTTGGTGACGCACTGGAATCAAAATGCACACTTCAAATGTTTAGGTTTCAGTATATCCCAAACTGTTTCTGCATATCGGTTATTGATTTGAACACATTAAAACTTTTTTTTGACATTGACATTTAGCAAAATGTAATTTAAAAGTTTGGTTGTAGTTGAAAGTGAAAGTTGAGAAGATGTATTTTCTGGTCGTTTTGTCAATGACTTGAAAACAACTTAATTTCAACGTACTTGCAGCCTATACACATGGACGCAGTATAATAAATTGGTCTATAATCAATTTTATTAACATCCTACATCACTCCAGTATTTCTTTACAGCATTCAAGTGCTAATTGTCTTTATTCCACTACTGAAGAAGCATGACTCAAATCACCTCATATTTCAAACATCCAGCCTGACAAGAGATACATGTTTTATTATTTCATGCCTCACCCTTAAGTTAATTATTGCCAATACATATTAACAAAGGGGTGTACATTTGCTTTTGATATTTAATATTTATAATTCATGTAACATTTAGTAATCTTAATTTATGCAACAAACTGACAATTTTTGGGTACAAATACATTGAAAAATGTTGCCCTGCTTTTAGAATATCAGGGTTCATTCTCAGATGTGCCAAACCAAATGTACTAGAGCATGACATTAGGGACTGGGCCCCGATCCAACAACATGCCTATCTAGTGAACCCTGAAAAGAGAGAGAAGCTCCGCAGTGAGGTGGAAAGTTACTACGGATATTGCAGGAGTTTCCTCTTGAAATCAGACATGTCTGTGGTAAGGACAACTTGGTTTCTGATTGTCTCAAGAGTGGGCAGTCAAAAAGATTTGTGTTTTGCGTTTAGCCAGTGTGTTGCCATGGATTACAATTTATTTTGTCTGCACGTTTTTCTGTATTGGAGATGAGTTTTGTTTGGACTCGTTCCAAGGGGATGAGAGTTCTAGAAGCTAGTGAGTTTTAGGAAGACGAGAGTTCTAGAAGCAAGTGGGATTTAGGAAGACGAGGTCTAGAAGCTAGTGGGTTTTAGGATTCTATAGAAAGAAAAAGGAGAGAAAATAATCCGATTGTATATTATTATTTAGAAATACGTGTTTTTTTCTTGTTTTTAATTGTTGACAGCCAGTAGACACCATGTTTATATTGGTGAAGGTAAAGCATTGTAGTTGATTATAATGTGAAATGGAAGTTGTTTTCTGTTGGTGGTGAGCAAACTTGTCCAACAAAAATATAGGATATATTTGTTGTCTTGAAGGGGAAGGTGTTACAGGCTTTGGTTTTTCCATTTATGGTTTGAGGTTGGACTTTAGCACGTCTAGCCCGTCAGCACGTCTAGCCCGTCAGCACGTCTAGCCCGTCAGCACGTCTAGCTCGTTAGCACGTCTAGCTCGTTAGCACGTAGGACGCACTGATTGGTGTCACCTCGTTAGTCAGTATGTGTTACACCTGTGCTGGCTTGTCCATCTCGTTAGTGGGAAGGTGTTTCACCTGAGCTGGTCCAGGTTCTATTTAAGAGTGTCTGGCCCAGTGCTCCAGTTGTTTTGATACATGTGGAGAGTCAACACCTTTAGTTGCACTACCTATTTGGTTTACTTCCTGTCTTTAAGTTTCGTGTGGGTTTTTCTTTTGTTTTCCTCTTCTTGGGCAGATTTGGTGGGTGTCTTTTAGGTCCCAGTTGTTGTTACTAGTCAACTTCAGTAGGACACCCCCATAGTGTCTTTCAGAGCCCCTCCTAAAAAACAAGCTTATATTTTGGGTTGGATATTGCATCCAATTAATATTTTAATCAATGGAATTTCCTTAGAATGTTCATTAGTCTTTCAGTTAATCTTCTGTTTGTTGTGTACTAAATATTTCTGTTTATTTAAATTTTTTTAATTAGTTTTTTTTCTGTGAAACCATTGTGTTGCATCCATGTCTGAAAGGTGCTGTATAAATGAAGCTTGATTTGATTTCAACAAATTAACCCAATGACTGACCAATCAACAGACTCCTGGTCCCTCTTAGTATGAAACCAGTATCAATCCCACTTTTGAAGCCTGCTGAAGGCGTGGTGGAGTGGTAAACACCACCCCCGGCTCTACCAGGGGCTTGAGGTGGTCTCCCACAGCTCTGCTTATGTCATGTTCTGTGGCCTTGCTGTTCCATTTCTTGACTGCCCCTGCAACACAGAAAATAACACTTAGTAATATGTAAAACACTCAAAGTAATGGATATGGAGCATCTATGGCCTCAGTTATACCTGGCATTAAAATGTGACTTCTGTCATCTGATCACTCCAAGCTGCATTAGGTTCAGATCTACCAAGTTGGGCCTTTGACATAGTCTGGATGCAGTCAGGCCACTGAATATGCATAAGCAATGTAAAGAGGTGGGGTGAATGAGTGGGGAAAAGTACATTTGACACAAATGACCTTCATAATATAAAAGAACAAATGTGTGTGCCTGAGGGGAAATTAACTTTCATACAGCCAAAAGGAGTGAGAAATTACACCAATATCAGTGGACCATTTGCAATAATGTTAATAAACATAGATGATGGAACATATTCCCTTTTGCTGACGTGATGAACTGCTAAGGGAACATAAATATTTACCATCTAAACCATGTGTGACCTCTCACCTCTCTGGCTGTAGAAGTGTTCTTCCTAACCAGTCCCTCAACAGCTCTCTGACTGAGCTCCATCCTAACTGGGTCTTCAGAGGAGAGGAAGGCTGAGGAGGGATGGAAGGATGAATGGATCAGTCACTCAATAAAGTGTAGAGCTGCTGTCTATGCTGTCTGACAAAATCACTATTTTAGTAGTTCATTAAAGTAAATAAGGCTTAATGACTGCTGAATACCAACTATCAATCACTTAGATCATGTATTTTCAGGTAGAGATACATCCTTGGGACGTCCCTAGCCCGTTGAAGTTGACATTTAAAATGGTTAAGGTAGGGGTTAAGGTTAGGGTTTAGGGTAGGAATGTCCCAAGGATCCCAGATAGCATTGACCATTGTGCATTCTTCTGTCTCTTTTACATAGCAGGTGATGGGTTCTGACTTCTGAACTTGAAAATATGAAATATCCTTATTATGTGATATTGAATGAAACAATAATGTATGTTGATGCTAATATGATGTACAATTTTCCATGATGTTTCTATATGATAACAATACAGTAATATATTTAATATGCCATAAACTACAGTTTCACTAATTAATTTTAATTAACTTAATCATTATGACACACCCCTCACTATTGTCATTGGTTACACTAATTGCACTGTTTGTCTACATAACCTGGTTCAAGTATTCATGACATCACCCTGAGGAAGGCACACTGATGCCGAAACGTTGGTAAATACCCATTCAATTGCTGGGAGTTTATACATGGAGTGTGCGACTTTATTTATTTTGATAGTTTATAGTTTATTCGCTGTTAGTCAGCACCTCCACACAAACTATTTTTCTGGGTGTGCGCCAGCTCATGTTTTTTAAGGGTAGGTAACAACACATCGCCACGCTGATCCTCAACACAGGGGCCCCTCAGGGGTGCGTGCTCAGCCCCCTCCTGTACTCCCTGTTCACTCATGACTGCACGGCCAGGCACGACTCCAACACCATCATTAAGTTTGCCGATGCCACAACAGTGGTAGGCCTGATCACCAACAACGAGGAGACAGCCTATAGGGAGGAGGTCAGAGACCTGGCCGTGTGGTGCAAGGAAAACAACCTCTCCCTCAACGTGATCAAGACAAAGGAGATGATTGTGGACTACAGGAAAAGGAAGACAGAGCACGCCCCCATTCTCATCGACGGGGCTGTAGTGGAGCAGGTTGAGAGCTTCAAGTTCCTTGGTGTCCACATCACTAACAAACTATCATGGTCCAAGCACACCAAGATAATCGTGAAGAGGGCCCGACAAAACCTATTCAAATCAAATCAAATCAAATCAAATGTATTTATATAGCCCTTCGTACATCAGCTGAAATCTCAAAGTGCTGTACAGAAACCCAGCCTAAAACCCCAAACAGCAAGCAATGCATGTGAAAGAAGCACGGTGGCTGGGAAAAACTCCCTATGAAAAACTCCTGAGAAAGGCCAAAAACCTAGGAAGAAACCTAGAGAGGAACCAGGCTATGAGGGGTGGCCAGTCCTCTTCTGGCTGTGCCGGGTGGATATTATAACAGAACATGGTCAAGATGTTAAAATGTTCGTAAATGACCAGCATGGTCAAATAATAATAATCATAGTAATTGTCGAGGGTGCAACAAGCACGTCCGGTGAACAGGTCAGGGTTCCGTAGCCGCAGGCAGAACAGTTGAAACTGGAGCAGCAGCATGGCCAGGTGGACTGGGGACAGCAAGGAGTCATCATGCCAGGTAGTCCTGAGGCATGGTCCTAGGGCTCAGGTCCTCCGAGAGAAAGAAAGAAAGAGAGAAAGAGAGAATTAGAGAGAGCATATTTACATTCACACAGGACACCGGATAAGACAAGAGAATACTCCAGATGTAACAGACTGACCCTAGCCCCCCGACACATAAACTACTGCAGCATAAATACTGGAGGCTGAGACAGGAGGGATCAGAAGACACTGTGGCCCCATCCGATGATACCCCCGGACAGGACCAAACAGGCAGGATATAACCCCACCCACTTTGCCAAAGCACAGCCCCCACACCACTAGAGGGATATCTACAACCACCAACTTACCGTCCGACAGACAAGGCCGAGTATAGCCGACAAAGATCTCCGCCACGGCAACAACCCAAAGGGGGGGCGCCAACCCAGACAGGAAGACCACGTCAGTGCTCAACCTACTCAAGTGACGCACCCCTCCCATGGACTGCATGGAAGAACACCAGTAAGTCAGTGACTCAGCCCCTGTAAAAGGGTTAGAGGCAGAGAATCCCAGTGGGAAGAGGGAACCGACAAGGCAGAGACAGCAAGGGCGGTTCGTTGCTCCAGCCTTTCCGTTCACCTTCACACTCCTGGGCCAGACTATACTTATCATAGGACCTACTGAAGAGATAAGGCTTCAGTAAAGACTTAAAGGTTGAGACTGGAGTCTGCGTCCTCTCACATGGGTAGGCAGACCATTCCATAAAAATGGAGCTCTATAGGAGAAAGCCCTACCTCCAGCCGTTGCTTAGAAATTCTAGGGGACAATTAGGAGGCCTGCGTCTTGTGACCGTAGCGTACATGTAGGTATGTACGGCAGGACCAAATCGGAAAGATAGGTAGGAGCGAAGCCCATGTAATGCGTGTGTAGGTTCCTCCTCAGGAGACTGAAAAGATTTAGCATGGGTCCTCAGATCCTCAAAGTTCTACAGCTGCACCATCGAGAGCATCCTGACTGGTTGCATCCCTGCCTGGTACGGCAACTGCTCTGCCTCCGACCGCAAGGCAACTACAGAGGGTAGTGTTTACAGCCCAGTACATCACTCGGAGCCAAGTTCCCTGCCATCCAAGACCTCTTTACCAGGCGGTGTCAGGGGAAGGCCCCCCCCCCACTCTCTGTTATCATCTATGCATAGTCACTTTAATAACTCTACCTACATGTACATATTCACTGTCTCACCTCATACTGTATTGGAGCAGCAGCAGCTGACTGCCCAGTTCAACATCAGTTCACCGTCTCACCTCATACTGTATTGGAGCAGCAGCAGCTGACTGCCCAGTTCAACATCAGTTCAACATCTCACCTCATACTGTATTGGAGCAGCAGCAGCTGACTGCCCAGTTCAACATCAGTTCACCGTCTCACCTCATACTGTATTGGAGCAGCAGCAGCTGACTGCCCAGTTCAACATCAGTTCACCGTCTCACCTCATACTGTATTGGAGCAGCAGCAGCTGACTGCCCAGTTCAACATCAGTTCACCGTCTCACCTCATACTGTATTGGAGCAGCAGCAGCTGACTACCCGGTTCAACATCAGTTCACCGTCTCACCTCATACTGTATTGGAGCAGCAGCAGCTGACTGCCCGGTTCAACATCAGTTCACCGTCTCACCTCATACTGTATTGGAGCAGCAGCAGCTGACTGCCCGGTTCAACATCAGTTCACCGTCTCACCTCATACTGTATTGGAGCAGCAGCAGCTGACTTGATCGTTGATGCTAATCATCATGTTTGAATCTGAGAGTAAATAGAGCCGACTACACTCTAAAATGAAGGGTTCAACTGGAGTGTTCTCAGATCCCCTAAGAACCGTAGGGTTCTTGGTCAATGAAAAACAGCCCCAAAAGGTTCTTCAAAGAACTTGTTAGAAGGTGGGTTCATAGAGGAACCTCCGTTGTTGCTGGACTTCTTCCGGGAACTTTGCAATTACAACTGAAAACGATGGTGACAAGTTTGGATGCGACAACAGTTAAAAAGGTTAAGTTGGGTTGATGTTTGGCTCTGAATATGTCTCGAAATAATTTATTATAATAATATAACATACTAATAATGAATAATGAAGACAATTATGGTTTTCTGTGAATATCTTCCATAACGTTACTATAGTTAATGAACGTAAATATTAGAAAGCCGGGTTTGACCGTCGGCGTTGTATGAGCTACAGTACAGTACCGTTAGCTAGCTAGCTAACGTTATGTCCTAACTAGGCACAACTAGGTTTGGATTATTTCCTCAACTATATTCTTTCCCATACATTGTATATCGTTTCCATAAAGACAATATGGCTTTACACTCATTAATGTAAGTTCCAATCTAGAGAAGTTCGCACTTTGTGATAATGAACTAGCTAACGTTGGCTTCGTTAACTAACTAACTAAGGACGGTGACCTGTCCAGACGAGATGTTACAACGAACTGAATCGTCAATGGAGGTCTTCCTCTTTATACAGCCTGCTACAGCATGCAATACTATTAACTCACAAGGGGGCATAACGTTACATGTACAATACTATCCCATTTTGGAAAAGTTACATGTACAATACTGTAATGAAACAGCAAGGAGCAGGTCTCGAAACCCAGGGTCGTTACAATACTATCCCATTTTGGAAACGTTACATGTACAATACTATCCCATTTAGGAAACGTTACATGTACAATACTATCCCATTTTGGAAACGTTACATGTACAATACTATCCCATTTTGGTAACATTACATGGACAATACTATCCCATTTTGGAAACGTTAGGGCTGTATGGCAGTACTGTTACTGTATGGCAGTACTGTATTGGCTAGTGCTTTCTCCAATATGTTCTTCCATTTTACATTATATTATTTGTCGATGCCATTTATCTTTCAATATTTATTTAATATATATATATATATATATATTAATGCTTGTAAGACTATTCTTTGACACATTTTCTCTTCCTTTGAAATTGTTATAGGACAGAACATGGACACAATGCAATTGGGATCAAGAAGAAGGTACAGATATGTTGTAGGACAGCTGCATTTGAAGTGTACATTTAACCTACATAGCAGTAAAAAACAAACATAGAACATCACCCAAAACACCCAAAACAAGCACTCCCTGCCACGCCCTGACCAAACTACAATAACAAATAACCCCTTTTACTGGTCAGGACGTGACAGCACCCTCCCCCCCAAAGGTGCAGACCCCTTCTCCCCGGTGCTCCAGTCCACGCTGCTTGGTCTTCTTGTGGTCGGTGGTTCTGTAACGGCCGTCGAAGGGAGTAGACCAAGGCGCAGCGGGTTGAGTGCTCATATTTAAATATTTATTCGAACATTTAAACAAAACAAGAAAAACGACAGCCTAACAGTACTGTCAGGTACACTAAACAGAAAATAACCAACCACAAAACACAATGAGAAAACCCCCTACTTAAATATGGTCTCTAATCAGAGGCAACGAGATTCAGCTGCCTCCAATTAGAGACCAACCCCAAATAATTCCAACATAGACAACCTAGATTAAACATAGAAATAGAATAACATAGAACATCACCCAAAACACACAAACAAACACCCCCTGCCGCACCCTGACCAAACTACAATAACAAATAACCCCTTTTACTGGTCAGGATGTGACACTACACACTAAAGCTGAAAAAATATGTGTTTAGCATCAAGTCTACAATATTGTTAGTTTACCTATGATTCATCTTTAATGTTGTTTTTATTGTACATCATTAGTTGTATTTTTTAAATGTCATGTATTCCCCTGTGGCTCAGTTGGTAGAGGATGGTGTTTGCAACGCCAGGGTTGTGGGTTTGATTCCCACGGGGGGCCAGTACAACAACAACAAAAATGCATGAAATGTATGCATTCACTACTGTAAGTCGCTCTGGATAAGAGCGTCTGCTAAATGAGTAAAATGTAAAAAAAATGTAATGAAAAGCACTATACAAAGTAAATGTATTATGTATTATGGTCTGACATGCCTGCAGAAGTTTTGTTTTGTAAATATTAATTTACATTTGTGGTGCCACTAAATAAACAATGAATTATTTAAATCAATACTGTCAATATTGTTATTATTAATATTAAAATATGTTTTTATAATGGAGGGAGGGTGGACAGGGAGTTGAAAAAATGAACCCCAAAAGGTTCTTTGAGGAAGGGGTTCTTCAAAGAACTTATAGGGGTTCCCACAAAAGGTTCTTTGAATAACTTTTAGGGGTTCCCCTACAGTTTCAATTTGAAGAACCCCTAAAGGATACTCCAGGAACCTTTACTTTTTAGAGTGTATATTGATAAAAGTCACCTTGTCCGAGAGACATTTACATAGTTATACACAGCCCAATTTGGGATGACTATTTTAGGGTGAAATAGTGGCCACAACAGACAGACCTGATATCGACCATAATTCGACGTCCTTGGACGTGCTGACTGGATATGACCAAAGTTATTCTATTTAGCTACACTTTGTAGTACATTTTAACACGATAATAAATGTTTATGATGCCACATCACCCGTTTTCAAAGGGAGTCGTTGGTTTGTAGGGGAAGTCGCTTGTAGGGGCAAGCGACCCCCCCCCTCCCCCATAAAAGCATTTTATAGTTTCATCGTTAGGGTAACGTCCCCTAAAGTGGACACACTCCCATCAGTTTCTGAGACAACTGGCCAGACTTTGTAGACAGTTTAATAATGCTTAAACCTCATCTTTATCAAATGATCCATTAATGATACCAACTCAAAACCTACGTTCGTCTATATATGGGTTGTTTAAATTGTATCTAATTATATTCCCAGTATTACTTCATCAAATCTCTAGTAATCATTATACACACATACAATTCATCATATTTTCATATAGTCACAGAATCCATATAAAATGTAAGAAATTCTCAGGTAGTCACGACAACCATTCCATTTGCTTTTTCAAGGACTCTCCACAGCTACGAAGCAGCTCTCCAAACATACTCCCAGCGGAACCAAAAATAAACGTTTGTTTCCCGGACAATGACCGGATCGATCCTCAACGGTTCTCTAAACTCCCAGAGACCACGGCAAAATCAAGCCTCCAGGAACTATAGACCTTCCGCTGCTTTCTAAAATATCATCCCGCTTATCCACATTTCAATCATCTGATTCAGCATATTTCTATATGTTACTATCCAGATGACAGATTAAGACTCATTTCCACAACTCTCATATCACAGTCACACAACTCTCATACCACAGTCACACAACTCTCATATCACAACTCTCATACCACAGTCACACAACTCTCATATCACAGTCACACAACTCTCATATCACAGTCACACAATGCTATTCCCAAACAAACCTAATCAATTAGTTGTTTTTCAACAATATTTTAACCTGCAGGAATATTTTCACATTTCTATCTCATGGTTAGTTCCTAGGATAATGAAACTCATACATTTACATCTTTCAATACTTCTAAAATGGGGTCCAGGTTTAAAATAATTACAGGTTTAAAACAATTTTAGGTGCACCGTACTATCTTACACTATATCAAGTAAATACAGATTCTAGTTTTCATCCAGTTCACACAGATAGCTGACTCAGCCTCAGAGCCTCCTGACTGGGCCCTGTTTACACCTCCACACAGGAATACACACTCAGAGCCTACGAGACTTTTCTAAAAACTCCACTTTGCGTGTTTCGCTCACATCTTTCTTTTTTTAAACTATGTTCAAGATGTGGTATCCACTCGGCTCGCTGCCTTTCAGATCAAAGGTGGGTCCATTTTGCTCCGTTCCCGCAGTGTGGTCTCCCTGAGATCCCAAGTTAGAGGGATCCCTCGTGCACCATTTACCCAGGTCACCAGGAGCGGTCACCAAGTGAAGATTCACATCCCCATCGCCAAATGTGGTTATTTCTTTAATATCAATGCGGAGAGACAAACTTATCACACAAGTTAGAGTTATTCTTAAAATCTTTATTCACTTATACGGGAGCAGGTCAATACAACGCACACATAGAAAGTGAATCAATTGAGTGCTCTATGATAATGGTGGCTGGTCGACAAATTACCCCCAGATGATTCATTGAGAGATGAATCACCCCCAGATGATTCGTTGAGAGATGAATCACCCCCAGATGATTCGTTGAGATGAATCACCCCCAGATGATTCGTTGAGAGATGAATCACCCCCAGATGATTCGTTGAGAGCCACGATACAAAAGTACAAAGGTCTTTTACAGCCAAGATACACCCCTTTCAACCTACATGACGAACAACAGATGTATAGAACGGGTCACAAGGTTAAGATTTGTATGAAAGATACTTATAATTCTCAGCAGACAGTATCTGCTGTAAAAACAGTACTCTTTGTGTAGAGACCAGGGGTCTGGCCCTGGGGTCATCTCTCCCTGGTACCATATAGAACAGAAACATTAACTCATGCTCTGGAATGCAGTCTCTCTAGGTTTTATCACCCAAAACACATTGTAAATCTCCTGTCAGTGTTTTCTCCCAGAGGCCCATCCTCAGTAGAACACACAGACACAATAGTTATAAGAACCCTCTATTCTGTTGCATAAAACAAACATTTGATGCAATAAAAGTATTATAACATAATCTTGCAGTTTTGCTCTGTGTCCACTGAAAGTTGACTAGTAACAACAACTGGGACCTAAAAGTCACCCACCATGAGACCCACTAAATCTGCCCAAGAAGAGGCAAACAAAAGAAAAACCCACACCAAACTTAAAGACAGGAAGCAAACCAAAAAGGTGGAGCAACTAAAGGTGTTGACTCTCCACATGTATCAAGACAACTGGAGCACTGGGCCAGACACTCTTAAATAGAACCTGGACCAGCTCAGGTGAAACACCTTCCCACTAACGAGATGGACAAGCCAGCACAGGTGTAACACATACTGACTAACGAGCTAACCGTGCTAAAGTCCAACCTCAAAACAAAATGGAAAAACCAAAGACTAACACCTTAAAAGTTTGCTTACCACCAACAGAAAACAACTTCCATTTCACATTATAATCAACTACAATGCTTCACCTTCTACAATATAAACATGGTATCTACTGGCTGTCAACAATTAAAAAAAACTAGAAAAAAACCTTGTCTTCCTAAAACTCACTAGCTTCTAGAACAAATTTTTTCTATTTTTTCCCCACTAGCTTCTAGAACTCTGGTCTTCCTAAAACTCACTAGCTTCTAGAACTCCCGTCTTCCTAAAACCCACTAGCTTCTAGAACTCTCGTCTTCCTAAAACTCACTAGCTTCTAGAACTCTCGTCTTCCTAAAACTCACTAGCTTCTAGAACTCTCGTCTTCCTAAAACTCACTAGCTTCTAGAACTCTCGTCTTCCTAAAACTCACTAGCTTCTAGAACTCTCGTTGCCTTGGAACGAGCCCAAACAAAACACCTCCAATATGGAAAAAACGTGCAGTCAAAATAAATTGTGAACCATGGCAACACAATGGCTAAACGCAAAACTTTTGACTGCCAACCCTTGAGACAATCAGCAACCAAGTTGTCCTTAACTCCTGCAATATCTGTAGTAACTTTCCACCTCACTGTGGAGCTTCTCTCTCTTTTCAGGGTTCACTAGATAGGCATGTTGTTGGGATCGGGGCCCCAGTCCCCAATGTCATGCTCTAGTACATTTGGGTTGGCCACTCTGAGAATGAACCCTGATATTCTAAAAGCAGGGCAACAATGTCAATATAATTGTACCCAAAAATTGTCAGTTGGTTGCATGAATAATTTTCATAAAAAATTTAACTTGTAAATATGAATATTTGATTGTCTTATTTTCAATGACATGTTGCAAGGTGGGATATCCCCAATGTCAAAACACAGTTTTAACGTGTCCAAATCAATAACCAATATGCAGAAACAGTTTGGGATATATTGAAAACCTAAACATAACATGTGCTATATACATAAACATCTGCCACAATAAACACAACACATGGAAATGGGAGATATCTGTTACCTCACTGATTAGAGGACAACCTGCAGAAGACAGTCAGCTACATTTTGGAGTGATGCATTTAAATTTAGGGGTCATTAAACAAAGGAACGCAACACTTATTTGTCATAACTCATCGATATCATGTGGATTTTTTTATTAATTGTACCTTTATTTTACCAGGTAAATTGACTGAGAACACATTCTCATTTACAGCAACAACCTGGGGAATAGTTACATGGGAGAGGAGGGGGGATGAATGAGCCCAATTGTAAGCTGGGGATGATTAGATATCCATGATGGTATGAGGGCCAGATTGGGAATTTAGCCAGGACACTGGGGTTAACACCCCTACTCTATGATAAGGACCATGGATATCTGCCCTGGGGAATTTAGCCAGGACACCGGGGTTAACACCCCTACTCTTACGATAAGTGTGAGTAGGGGTGTTAACGTCCCATCCGAAAGACGTCACCCTACACAGGGCACTGTCCCCAATCACTGCCCTGGGGAATTTGGATATTGTTTAGACCAGAGGAAAGGGTGCCTCCTACTGGCCCTCCAACACCACTTCCAGCAGCATCTGGTCTCCCATCCAGGGACTGACCAGGACCAACCCTGCTTAGCTTCAGAAGCAAGCCAGCAGTGGGATGCAGGGTGGTATGCTGCTGGCAACAATTGTGCGAAAGGAGGAAGATGAGATTACACATCCTGTTAAAACGAACAGCTCCAAACCACACGGAATCTGGGAGTAATGTGTACATCACTGGTTAGAGGACAATTTATAGAAAACAGCTAGCTACATTTTGATTCAAGTGGGTCACCAACGTGGTAAGTGTAACACAACTATTTTTGTGTAAGTCACTTTTTGTTAAATCTCATATATAGTAACTCTCTCAATTCAGAGCCTGGATTTTCCCCCTGAGGCTAATATCCATATCATGCTGAAATCAATAGAACAGGGGACAAACGTTTAGGGTTCTACATTGTGACATCATTAAAATACTCCAACTACAATGTTAAAACTTTCTACATTGTGACATTAATTCATTGATATCATGAAACAATTCCTTAATGTATGTATTTTCTGATGTTTGATCAGAGATATTTTACTAGAGTATCTCTTCCCACATTGGTCACAGCTATAAGATTTCTCTCCTGTGTGTGTTCTCTGGTGTAGAGTCAGCTGGCCAGATGTAGTACATCTCTTCCCACATTGATCACAGCTATAAGGTTTCTCTCCTGTGTGTATTCTATGGTGTAGAGTCAGAGATCCAGATTGACCAAAACTCTTCCCACATTGACCACAGCTATAAGGTTTCTCTCCTGTGTGTGTTCTCTGGTGCACTGTCAGCTGTCCAGATCCACCAAAACTCTTCCCACATTGGTCACAGCTATAAGATTTCTCTCCTGAATGTATTCTCTGGTGTATAGTCAGCTGGCCAGATTGACCAAAACTCTTCCCACATTGACCACAGCTATAAGGTTTCTCTCCTGTGTGTGTTCTCTGGCGCACTGTCAGCTCTCCAGATTGACCAAAACTCTTCCCACATTGACCACAGCTATAAGGTTTCTCTCCTGTATGTGTTCTCTTGTGTTGAGTCAGATGGCAAGATCTACCAAAACTCTTCCCACATTGACCACAGCTATAGGGTTTCTCTCCTGTGTGTGTTCTATGGTGTAGAGTCAAACTTCTAGATGCCACAAAACTCTTCCCACATTGACCACAGCTATAAGGTTTCTCTCCTGTGTGTATTCTCTGGTGTATAGTCAGCTGGCCAGATTGACCAAAACTCTTCCCACATTGACCACAGCTATAAGGTTTCTCTCCTGTGTGTGTTCTGTGGTGTTGAGTCAGATGGCAATATTGACCAAAACTCTTCCCACATTGACCACAGCTATAAGATTTCTCTCCTGTGTGTGTTCTCTGATGAATTTTAATGCCTGATGAGGTGAATCTCTTCCCACAGTCAGAGCAGCAGTGAGTTCTCTTCCCTGTGGATCTCTGCAGGTGTTTCTTGAGGTGTTCTGATCTGGAGAGACTCTTCTCTGCCTCGTCAGCATCATGAGGTTGTTGAGGCTCCCTAGAGGATCCACGATAGTCACGTCTCTCTCCTGTGTGAACAACAAAGTCAGACAGATGGTTAAAGGCCCACAACAGCAGTAAACCCCTATAAAAGGATGATGCCAACAGCGTAGCCATGATGTTGTACAACAATTGACGTCTGTAATGAATGTTAAGATTTGACATTTGCCTTAAAATGAGCAAGAATAGTCATATTTAGTCTTGTTTTCACATTAGTAGTAACATCTAAGATTGTAGGCTAGAAATTAAGTTATTCATGTTGTTGAAACTCTAAGCACTGTGCCAGACGACTTTTGGTCTCCAATATAGGCCCCTTTCTGTGTTGCTAAAATTGCAGCACGAGAGCGATGCACATGCAATTTGATTTCAGAAACTCCTCCCTGCTAATGAGGAAACCGATAGTTATGGATGTAGTATATCTGCCTGGAGCAAAAATGGTGAGCAAAGATTTTAGTTTTTCACAATGTATTCTGAATATGAATGGGGGAAAACTCAGGGGAGTAACCTCCATTTCCAGGTTGGTGATGAGTTCATTTCACACTACTTTGGATTATAATTGTAAGGCTCGTTTGAATGTCCTGCTTAATATAATGGTTGTGTCATCATCGCAAATCAACTGCTTTATACCTAAACACTTCAATCAGTAAAATTTTCTTTGGCTAGCTTTTCCATCAGCCTGACAATGAGGGTTTGTACACTAAGTGTTTGCCAAATTGGCCCATAACTTCACCTAACAATAACATAGACCTACTGTAGGACCCATAACTTCACCTAACAATAACATAGACCTACTGTAGGACCCATAACTTCACCTAACAATAACATAGACCTACTGTAGGACCCATAACTATAACATAGACCTACTGTAGGACCCATAACTTCACCTAACAATAACATAGACCTACTGTAGGACCCATAACTTCACCTAACAATAACATAGACCTACTGTAGGACCCATCATTTATTATTATTTTTTTTAATTTCACCTTTATTTAACCAGGTAGGCTAGTTGAGAACAAGTTCTCATTTGCAACTGCAACCTGGCCAAGATAAAGCATAGCAATTCGACACATACAACAACACAGAGTTACACATGGAATAAACAAAACATACAGTCAATAATACAGTAGAACAAAAGAAAACAAAAAATATATATACAGTGAGTGCAAATGAGGTAAGTTAAGGCAATATATAGGCCATGGTGGCGAAGTAATTACAATATAGCAATTAAACACTGGAATGGTAGATGTGCAGAAGATGAATGTGCAAGTAGAGATACTGGGGTGCAAAGGAGCAAGATAAATAAATAAACACAGTATGGGGATGAGGTAGGTAGATAGATGGGCTGTTTACAGATGGGCTATGTACAGGTGCAGTGATCTGTGAGCTGCTCTGACAGCTGGTGCTTAAAGCTAGTGAGGGAGATATGAGTCTCCAGCTTCAGAGATTTTTGCAGTTCGTTCAAGTCATTGGCAGCAGAGAACTGGAAGGAAAGACGACCAAAGGAGGAATTGGCTTTGGGGGTGACCAGTGAGATATACCTGCTGGAGCGCATGCTACGAGTGGGTGCTGCTATGGTGACCAGTGAGCTGAAATAAGGCGGGGCTTTACCTAGCAGAGACCTGTAGATAACCTGTAGCCAGTGGGTTTGGCAACGAGTATTAAGCGAGGGGCAACCAACGAGAGCGTACAGGTCGCAATGGTGGGTGGTATATGGGACTTTGGTGACAAAACGGATGGCACTGTGATAGACTGCATCCAGTTTGTTGAGTAGAGTGTTGGAGGCTATTTTATAGATGACATCGCAGAAGTCGAGGATTGGTGGGATGGTCGGTTTTACGAGGGTATGTTTGGCAGCATGAGTGAAGGATGCTTTGTTGCGATATAGGAAGCCGATTCTCTATTTAATTTTGGATTGGAGATGCTTAATGTGAGTCTGGAAGGAGAGTTTACAGTCTAACCAGACACCCAGGTATTTGTAGTTGTCCACGTATTCTAAGTCAGAGCCGTCCAGAGTAGTGATGCTGGACGGGCGAGCAGGTGCAGGCAGTGATCGATTGAATCGCAATTGAGAATCGATTCACTTTTAGATAAACTTCAGTTAGTGCTAAATACGGCTGCTAGAATCTTGACTAGAACCAAAAAAATTTGATCATATTACTCCAGTGCTAGCCTCTCTACACTGGCTTCCTGTTAAGGCAAGGGCTGATTTCAAGGTTTTACTGCTAACCTACAAAGCATTACATGGGCTTGCTCCTACCTATCTTTCCGATTTGGTCCTGCCGTACATTCCTACACGTACGCTACGGTCACAAGACGCAGGCCTCCTAATTGTCCCTAGAATTTCTAAGCAAACAGCTGGAAGCAGGGCTTTCTCCTATAGAGCTCAATTTTTATGGAATGGTCTGCCTACCCATGTGAGAGACGCAGACTCGGTCTCAACCTTTAAGTCTTTACTGAAGACTCATCTTTTCAGTAGGTCCTATGATTGAGTGTAGTCTGGCCCAGGAGTGTGAAGGTGAACGGAAAGGCTCTGGAGCAACGAACGCCCTTGCTGTCTCTGCCTGGCCGGTTCCCCTCACTCCACTGGGATTCTCTGCCTCTAACCCTATTACAGGGCCTGAGTCACTGGCTTACTGGTGTCCTTCCATGCCGTCCCTAGGAGGGGTGCGTCACTTGAGTGGGTTGAGTCACTGACAAGGTCTTCCTGTCTGGGTTGGCACCCCCCTTGGGTTGTGCCGTGGCGGAGATCTTTGTGGGCTATACTCGGCCTTGTCTCAGGATGGTAAGTTGGTGGTTGAAGTTATCCCTCTAGTGGTGTGGGGGCTGTGCATTGGCAAAGTGGGTAGGGTTATATCCTGCCTGTTTGGCCCTGTCCGGGGGAATCGTCGGATGGGGCCACAGTGTCTCCTGACCCCCCTGTCTCAGCCTCCAGTATTTATGCTGCAGTAGTTTATGTGTCGGGGGGCTAGGGTCAGTCTGTTACATCTGGAGTATTCTCTTGTCTTATCCAGTGTCCTGTGTGAATTTAAGTATGCTCTCTCTAATTCTCTCTCTCTTTCTTTCTCTCTCTCTCTCTCTCTCGGAGGACCTGAGCCCTAGGACCATGCCTCAGGACTACCTGGCATGATGACTCCTTGCTGTCCCCAGTCCACCTGGCCGTGCTGCTGCTCCAGTTTCAACTGTTCTGCCTGCAGCTATGGAACCCTGACCTGTTCACCGAACGTGCTGCCTGTCCCAGACCTGCTGCTTTCAACTCTCTAGAGACAGCAGGAGCAGTAGAGATACTCTCAATGATTGGCTATGAAAAGCCAACTGACATTTACTCTTGAGAGGCTGACTTGTTGCACCCTCGACAACTACTGTAATTATTATTTGACCATGCTGGTCATTTATGAACATTTCAACATCTTGGCCATGTTCTGTTATAATCTCCACCCGGCACAGCCAGAAGAGGACTGGCCACCCCTCATAGCCTCGTTCCTCTCTAGGTTTCTTCCTAGGTTTGGCCTTTCTAGGGAGTTTTTCCTAGCCACTGTGCTTCTACACCTGCATTGCTTGCTGTTTGGGGTTTTAGGCTGGGTTTCTGTACAGCACTTTGAGATATCAGCAGATGTAAGAAGGCCTATATAAATCCATTTGATTTGATGATGGAATATTTGACTATTTTGACTGCCAGAGCCAGTCGACCTCTGAAAATAACATACAGTCCTTGGACCTTGAGGAGTAACGGGGGCAGCAATCAGCAGTAGAAACAATAACAAAGCGTACTCCATGTCCGTTTCGGTAAAAAGCTGAGGGATGGGGCTGGAGAAATACAACCATCCATGATATCAACATTCTAGTTTTAACCATGTTTTGAGGATATACAATGTTTGTTTATATTTACTGACAAACATTGGAGTTAAAAAAAGGTTATATTTTGGGTTCTGATGGGGTACGACAGTTGAACTAATCTCATGAGGCATTTATAAGTGATTTCTTCAAGAAACAATGGGTACATATCATTAATGTATAAGTCCCAAAATGGATGTAACAACTGCTGATTGCCCCTTTAAGAGAACATCTTGGGCTAATCTAATAGGAGATATTGAGGACTACAGTATTTCAGGCATTGTCATTGGATGCATTTGATCAATTGTTAACGTGTTGTTGATGGTCCACTCTTGATGTTCTACACGTTACAGTGAAGCTTCAGCCATTCCTACAGAACAACATTAAAGTGTAGAACCCCTTTACTGCATATTGGTTCAACGACTGCAGAGACGGTACTTACTGGTGTTAAACAGATCTCCAACCTCCTCTTCTTCCTCCAATGTGACAGTCATCTCCCCCTCCTCTTTCACTCCAAAAACTGCATCCTCCTCTCCTTTTACTGTAACATCCTCCTCCTCTTTCACTCTGAACGCGTCTTCCTCTTCTTTCACTGTAACGTCTTTCTCTTCTTCTTTCACGGTAACAGCCTCACCCTCTACTTGTTTTTGTATTGAAACATCCTTCTCTTCCTCCTCCTCTTTGACGAGAGCTTCTTTCTCCGTCCAGCAGACCTCCTCTTCTTTAGCAGGAGGAGAGTAGCTTAGTGAACTCATGGTCGGAGATGTTAGCTAGCTAGCATTAGCGACTAGCCTAGTTCTAAGCTAACTTAGCAAACCAGCTAGCTGACAAACAACGTAAATATATAATTAAATGGGCCAACAAGTACATACGACAGAAGTGTGTTTAATACACAGCGACTAATATACACCAAACCAGTGTAAAGAGCGTGAATGTTGTAGCTATGTTTGCTAGAAAGCTACCGAGGTGTCTGACTAGCTGTTGTTGTTGAAGGAGCGTCCCGTCCACTAGATTATACGTCACACTGGCAGCATCGCCTGAACCTAAAAGACGCACATCGCCATCTGCTGACTGGAGGGCAACGCAGTTGAGGAACCAAACGTTTATTTTTCATTTATTTCATAAAAGGTTAATATTATATTAAGTCGTTCAAAGAGAAGCATGTGTTGATTGATTCGTGTTTAATGAGTGAGAATTTAAAATAAACTTTACACCCACTACACATTTGCATTGAGCCATACTTCTGACATGGATCATTTTGACCCCAGAGACATATCTTTTATCATAGCCAAAATGTGGTTCATTCAATTCTTCCAATTTTTCATGACTTTGTCAATCAACTGGTTGTTAATACATCTAAATCATGGTTTAGTGTTTCTGTATCAATATGGACTTTTAACAAATTCAAATCCTTTGGAGTCATTTTGACCCCAGACAAAAGCACCTTTGATAAATAGGACGTTATTTCAAATCAAAATCACATTTTATTGGTTACATCACGTGTTGAGCAGATATTATTGTGGGTGTAGCAAAATGCTTGTGTTTCTAGCTCCGACAGTGCAGTAATATCTAACAAGTAATATCTAACAATTTCACAACATATACCCAATACACACAAATCTAAGTATTTGAATCTAGGTTTCTCTGTAGACATGATCCATCCCACCAGAGGGTGGAGGGGCACCTGTATCAGTGGTTTTGACCAGATATACACCTGCAGACACACAGTATAGTGCCTCCCATATATTCTCCTAAGATTGGACTTTTCTATGCCACGTATCACATGACTGTGTACAAAACTGCTAATGTGGCGGCAGGGTAGCCTAGTGGTTAGAGCGTTGGACTAGTAACCAAAAGGTTGCAACTTCAAATCTCCGAGCTGACGAGGTACAAATCTGTTGTTCTGCCCCTGAACAAGGCAGTTAACCCACTGTTCATAGGCCGTCATTGAAATAAGAATTTCTTCTTAACTGACTTTTCTAGTTAAATAAAGATAAACATTTTTTGTTGTTGAAAACTCTACACAATCCCAAAGCAGGTTTTTAGACATTTTTACAAATGTATTTAAGTATTGAGACTCGAAATTGAGTTCAGATGCATCCTGATTCCATTAATCATCCTTGAGATGTTTCTACAACTTGATTGGAGTCCACCTGTGGTAAATTAAATTGGTTGGACATGATTTAGAAAGGCACACACCTCTCTATATAAGGTTCACAGTGCATGTCAGAGCAAAAACCAAGCCATGAGGTCAAAGGAATTGTCCATAGAGCTCTGAGACATTACTGTGTCAAGGCACAGATCTGGGGAAAGGTACCAAAAAATGTCCGCAAGAACACAGTGGCCTCCATCATTCTGAAATGGAAGAAGTTTGGAACCACCAAGACTCTTCCCAGAGCTGGCTGCCTGGCCAAACTGAGCAATCAGGGGAGAAGTGCCTTGGTCAGGGAGGTGAACAAGAATCCGATGGTCACTCTGACAGAGCTCCAGAGTTCCTCTGTGGAGATGGCAGAACCTTCCAGAAGGACCATCATCTCTGCAGCACTCCACCAATCAGGCCTTTATGGTGGAGAGGCCAGACGGAAGCCACTCCTCAGTAAAAGGCACATAACAGCCCACTTGGAGTTTGCCAAAAGGCACCTAAAGGACTCTGAGACAATGAGAAACAAGATTCTCTGGTCTGATTAAACTAAGATTGAACTCTTTGGCTTGAATGCCAAGTGTCACGTCTGGAGGAAAATTTGCACCATCCCTACGGTGAAGCATGGTGGTGGCAGCATCATGCTGTGGGGATGTGTTTCAGCAGCAGTGCAAATTGTCCACTGATATTGGTATAACTTCTCACCCCTTGTGGCTGTATGAAAGTTAATTTCCCCTCAGACACACATTTGTTCTTTGATATAATGAAGGTCATTTGTGTAGAATGTACTTTTCCCCACCTCTTTATTTTTTTTCCAAGAGAAAAACTGCTGATGCACATTTCTAAATGACACCTTGTCTATTCTTCTATTATAACTCTCAACAGTAAGTTTAGACCCCGACTGATAAAAAAAAAAATATATATATATATATATTTTATTTATTTATTTATGTATTTAGCATTCCAGGTGAAGCTGGTTGAGGGACTGCAAAGCTGTCATGAAGGCAAAGGGTGGCTACTGAAGGCAAAGGGTGGCTACTTTGAAGGATTTCAAATATAAAATATATTTGGATTTGTTTTACACTTTTTTGGTTGCTACATGATTCCATATGAGTTATTTCATAGTTGTGTTGTCTTCACTATTATTCTACAATGTAGACAATAGTTAAAATAAAGAAAAAACAGAATTGTAGGTGTGTCCAAACAATTGACCGGTACTGTATATGCATTGTGGAGGAGAACTGATCCTAGATCTGTTCAAAGGCATAACATCTACAGCAGGAACAGCTGTCTATGTTAGAGAGCATATACAGTGAGGGAAAAAAGTATTTGATCCCCTGCTGATTTTGTATGTTTGCCCACCGACAAAGAAATGATCAGTCTATAATTTTAACTGTAGGTTTATTTGAACAGTGAGAGACAGAAAAACAATAAAAAAATCCAGAAAAATGCATGTCAAAAATGTTATAAATTGATTTGCATTTTAATGAGGGAAATATGTATTGAACTAAGGCCTTGCCATTTCAGATATTTTTTAAAAGATTGGGGAATTTTTTACAATTAGGAAATAATATGTCATGTTTTACTCGTACCTCAGCGGGCATTGTGAATGGTTAGGAAATAATATGTCATGTTTTACTAGTACCTCAGCCAGCATTGTGAATGGTGTCTGAGGCGGTGACATACTAGACCATGGCAGTAAATCTAATACTTAGGTGTTTTTAGTCATGCATGAAAGGTCTGTGGTGGTTCTGTGGTTATAATTTACTGACCTTGGAATACATTTCTTGCCATGCTGGCAGGGTCTGAATCAAACCCAATGTCCACCTGGTACACTGACAGGGTCTGAATCCATCCCAATGTCCACCTGGTACACTGACAGGGTCTGAATCAAACCCAATGTCCACCTGGTACACTGGCAGGGTCTGAATCAAACCCAATGTCCACCTGGTACACTGACAGGGTCTGAATCAAACCCAATGTCCACCTGGTACACTGGCAGGGTCTGAATCAACCCAATGTCCACCTGGGACACTGACAGGGTCTGAATCAAACCCAATGTCCACCTGGCACACTGGCAGGGTCTGAATCAACCCAATGTTAAGGGGAGGGAAGATTGGTCAAGAGGGTGATGATTGTTGTTCTATTGCCTGATTGTTATGCAACAACACTGTTTACAAAAGCTTTGTTAAACCAGCACAACAGTTTTCAGCTGTGCTAACATAATTGCAAAATGGTTTTCTAATGATCAATTAGCCTTTTAAAATGATAAACTTGGATTAACTAACACAACGTGCCATTGGAACACAGGAGTGATGGTTGCTGGAAATGGGCCTCTGTACGCCTGTGTAGATATTCCATAAACAATCTGCAGTTTTCAGCTACAATAGTCATTTACAACATTAACAATGTCTACACTGTATTTCTGATCAATTTGATGTTATTTTAATGGACAATCTTTTTGATTTTCTTTCAAAAACAAGGACATTTCTAAGTCACAGCAAACTTTTGTTACATAATGTAGGAGCATTATAGACCTAGTCTGTTCATTATATACATCTACATGATATATTGTTACACCATATAGGAGCAGTATAGACCTAGTCTGTTCATTATATACATCTACATGATGTATTGTTACACCATGTAGGAGCAGTATAGACCTAGTCTGTTCATTATATACATCTACATGATGTATTGTTACACCATGTAGGAGCAGTATGGACCTAGTCTGTTCATTATATACATCTACATGATATAGAACATTTGTGGGCAGAACTGAAAAAGTGTGTATGAGCAAGGAGGCATACAAACCTAACTCAGTTCCACAAGCTATGTCAGGAGGAATGGGCCAAAATTCACCCAACTTATTTTGGGAAGCTTGTGGAAGGCTGCACGAAACGTTTGACCCAAGTTAAACAATTTAAAGGCAATGCTACCAAATACTAATTGTGTGTTTGTAAACTTCTGACTCAACTGGGAATGTGATGAAAGAAATTAAAGCTGAAATAAATCATTCTCTCTGCTATTATTCTGACATTTCACATTCTTAAAATAAAGTGGTGATCCTAACTGACCTAAGACAGGGAATTTTTTTGAGGATTAAATGTCAAGAATTGTGAAACACTTTAGCCAAATACATTTAAACTCAGTTTATGTAAATTTACGACTTCAACTGTATATAAATGACTATTGTAGCTGGAAACGGCAGATTTTTTATGGAATATCTACATAGGCGTACAGAGGCCCATTATCAGCAACCATCACTCCTGTGTTCCAATGGCACGTTGTGTTAGCTAATCCAAGTTTATCATTTTAAAAGGCTAATTAATCATTAGAAAACCCTTTTGCAATTATGTTTAAAACTGTTGTGCTGATTAAAGAAGCAATAAAATTGGCCTTCTTTTTCCTTAATTATTAAAAAACAAGTTCTGTGTTATTGTGGGTCCTACAGTAGGTCTATGTTATTGTTAGGTGAAGTTATGGGTCCTACAGTTGGTCTATGTTGTTAGGTGAAGTTATGGGTCCTACAGTAGGTCTATGTTGTTAGGTGAAGTTATGGGTCCTACAGTAGGTCTATGTTATTGTTAGGTGAAGTTATGGGTTCTACAGTAGGTCTATGTTGTTACGTGAAGTTATGGGTCCTACAGTAGGTCTATGTTATTGTTTGGTGAAGTTATGGGCCAATTTGGCAAACACTTAGTATACAAACCCTGTTTCAGGCTGATGGCAAAGCTAGCCGAAGAGCATTTTACAGGTTGAAGTGTTTTTTTTTTTATAAAGCAGTTGATTTGCAACAATAACACACAGGACATTCAAACGACCCTTGCAATTATTATCCATACGTTGTGTGAAATGCACTCATAAGCAACATATAAATGGAGGCTATTTTTGCTGTCAGCCTATGAGAACTCCCCTGAGTTTGTCCCCACGGTGGTGAATTAGTGAATAGACACAGAGCTTAATGTGAGTTTCCTTGAGTTGCACTCCTGATCTTGCGCTGTAATATTCAGAATACATTGTGAAAAACTAAAATCTTTGCTCACTATTTTTGCTCCATGCAGATATACTACATCCATAACTAGTGGTTTCCTCATTACCAGATATACTACATCCATAACTAGTGGTTTCCTCATTAGTAGGGAGGAGTTTCTGCAACCAAATTGTGTGCGCATCGCCCTTATAGTCTAAACACAGAAAGGGGCCTACAGTGAGGGAAAATAGTATTTGATCCCCTGCTGATTTTGTATGTTTGCCCACTGACAAAGAAATTATCAGTCTATAATTTTAATGGTAGGTTTATTTGATCAGTGAGAGACAGAATAACAACAAAAAAATCCAGGATAAGTCATGTCAAAAATGTTATAAATTGATTAGCATTTTAACAATCTTGTCCCTTACATCCTTGGAGAGCTCTTTGGTCTTGGCCATGGTGGAGAGTTTGGAATCTGATTGATTGATTGCTTCTGTCTCCCAGGTGTCTTTTATACAGGTAACGAGCTGAGATTAGGAGCACACTCTTAAAGGCAGTGCTCCTAATCTCAGTTTGTTACCTGTATTAAAGACACCTTTCCACAGAAGCAATCAATCAATCAGATTCCAAACTCTCCACCATGGCCAAGACCAAAGAGCTCTCCAAGGATGTAAGGGACAATATTGTAGACCTACACAAGGCTGGAATGGGCTACAAGACCATCGCCAAGCAGCTTGGAGAGAAGGTGACAACAGTTGGTGCGATTATTCACAAATGGAAGAAACACAAAAGAACTGTCAATAACCCTCGGCCTGGGGCTCCATGCATGATCTCACCTCGTGGAGTTGCAATGATCATGAGAACGGTGAGGAATCAGCCCAGAACTACACGGGAGGATCTTGTCAATGATCTCAAGGCAGCTGGGACCATAGTCACCAAGAAAACAATTGGTAACACACTGCGCCGTGAAGGACTGAAATCCTGCAGTGCCCGCAAGGTCCCCCTGCTCAAGATAGCACATATACATGCCCGTCTGAAGTTTTCCAATGAACATCTGAATGATTCAGAGGACAACTGGTGAAAGTGTTGTGGTCAGATCAACTCAACTCGCCATGTTTGGAGGAGGAGGAATGCTGCCTATGACCCCAAGAACACTATCCCCACTGTCAAACATGGAGGTGGAAACATTATGCTTTGGGGGTGTTTTTCTGCTAAGGGGACAGGATAACTTCACTGCATCAAAGGGATGATGGACCATGGACCATGTACATGGACCATGTACCGTCAAATCTTGGGTGAGAACCTCCTTCCCTCAGCCAGGGCATTGAAAATGGGTCGTGGATGGGTGGCAATGACCCAAAACACACGGCCAAGGCAACAAAGAAGTGGCTCAAGAAGAAGCGCATTAAGGTCCTGGAGTGGCCTAGCCAGTCTCAGACCTTAATCCCATTGAAAATCTGTGGAGGGAGCTGAAGGTTCGAGTTGCCAAACGTCAGCCTCGAAACCTTAATGACTTGGAGAAGATCTGCAAAGAGGAGTGGGACAAAATCTCTCCTGAGATGTGTGCAAACCTGGTGGCCAACTACAAGAAACGTCTGACCTCTGATTGCCAACAAGGGTTTTGCCACCAAGTACTAAGTCATGTTTTGCAGAGGGGTCAAATACTTATTTTCCTCATTAAAATGCAAATAATTGTATAACATTTTTGACATGCGTTTTTCTTGATTTTTTTGCTGTTATTCTGTCTCTCACTGTTCAAATAAACCTACCATTAAAATTATAGACTGATGATTTCTTTGTAAGTGGGCAAACGTACAAAATCAGCAGGGGATCAAATACTTTTCCCAACCACTGTACTACCCACCACTGCGACCTGTACGCTCTCGTTGTCTGGCCCTCGCTTCATACTCATCGCTAAACCCACTGGCTCCAGGTCATCTACAAGACCCTGCTAGGTAAAGTCGCCCCTTATCTCCGCTCACTGGTCACCATAGCAGCACCCACCTGTAGCACGCGCTCCAGCAGGTATATCTCTCTGGTCACCCCCAAAGCCAATTCCTCCTTCGGCCGCCTCTTCTTCCAGTTCTCTGCTGCCAATGACTAGAACGAACTACAAAATCTCTAAAACTGGAAACACTTATCTCCCTCACTAGCTTTAAGCACCAGCTGTCAGAGCAGCTCACAGATTACTGCACCTGTACATAGCCCATCTATAATTTATCCCAACTACTTCTTCCCCTACTGTATTTATTTATTTAGCTCCTTTGCACCCCATTATTTCTATTTCTACTTTGCACTTTCTTCCACTGCATATCTACCATTCCAGTGTTTTACTTGCTATATTGTATTTACTTTGCCACCATGGCCTTTTTTTGCCTTTACCTCCCTTATTTCACTTCATTTGCTCACATTGTATATTGACTTATTTTTCTACTGTATTATTGACTGTATGTTTGTGTAATACCCTTGTTTGAACCAAGTATTGAGTTTATTTGTTATAATTAATTGGTATTATATTTAAAAGATGATTGAATTGCTCCTAAACTGTAATGTTGTTAATGCATTATGCTTTTTGAAGTAATATTTATTTAATGTTTAAGTGAATAGTTTGTTTTACTTTGAAGTTTAAGTTTTGACCAATAAGGTCGCTTGTTAAGTTGTGGCCAATGGGAGTTGACCTGGTTAACGGGAGGGAAAAGAAGTTGATGAAAGGATGGTCGTTTTACCTCAGGACGGTTGGTGAAGAAAAATTATAAAAGAAGACGACAGAACTACAACAAAACCCATAGCTACTAAGACATGAAGGGAAATACATGTTTTATTTAATAAAAGAGTTGTTATAATTTTGTTAAAACTTAGTAAAGACTGAAGCTACCGTCTCGTCGTGGAGGTATTAGCCAGCCTAGAGGTTAGCCTAGCATCGTGTGACACCGGGAGATAATTGCTTGGGAAGCTTAACGAGTTCGTGTTGCCATGGGGATATCGGTTACTAAGGAGGACTGTCTGCATGGGTAGCTGTGTTGCCATGGGGATATCGGTTACTAAGGAGGACTGTCTGCATGGGTAGCTGTGTTGCCATGGGGATATCGGTTACTAAGGAGGACTGTCTGCATGGGTAGCTGTGCTGCCTTGGACTTGGTGAGGAAACCTGCATGGAACTGCCATACTTCGCTGAGGGAATATCTTCCAAGTCGTGAGTAACCACAATGTGAGGTGCTTAATTTGGACACGGGTTGTGCACGACTCATTGGGGTTTATTATTCTTTTTATTTCTTTTTGATGTTGTCTGAACATGTATTTGTGTTTGAAAATGTTTTAATACACATATGGAACGTTATGTATGTTGCCTTGGTGGAGTCATTAATTGTTTCAATTTAATGCATGGGATGGTTTATCCTGATTCAATAACAGAAACCTATAATCATTTCATCTGAAGTTAATACCCTATTGTCATAACCCTAGATAGTTTACAATAGGAATTTTTATTGGAGATGTCCTTCTCACCTAACATCCCATGCTGCTGAGATACTCTACATATGTTAATATTGTGAGAGTCATATTCAAGCCTGGTGAGACGGTTACATTTGTTTACTCCATGTGTAACTCTGTGTTGTTATAAGTGTCGAACTGCTTTGCTTTATCTTGGCCAGGTCGCAATTGTAAATGAGAACTTGTTCTCAACTTGCCTACCTGGTTAAATAAGGCGAAATAAATAAATAAATTGGTAATGGTGAGAGGTTAGCATGTTTTGTTGTAGCCTCTGTTATTGGTAATGGTGAGAGGTTAGCATGTTTTGTTGTAGCCTCTGTTATTGGTAATGGTGAGAGGTTAGCATGTTTTGTTGTAGCCTCTGTTATTGTAATGGTGAGAGGTTAGCATGTTTTGTTGTAGCCTCTGTTATTGGTAATGGTGAGAGGTTAGCATGTTTTGTTGTAGTCTCTGTTATTGGTAATGGTGAGAGGTTAGCATGTTTTGTTGTATCCTCTGTTATTGGTAATGGTGAGAGGTTAGCATGTTTTGTTGTATCCTCTGTTATTGGTAATGGTGAGAGGTTAGCATGTTTTGTTGTAGCCTCTGTTATTGGTAATGGTGAGAGGTTAGCATGTTTTGTTGTAGCCTCTGTTATTGGTAATGGTGAGAGGTTAGCATGTTTTGTTGTAGCCTCTGTAACTCTCTCACTCATTATGATTCATGATTCATTAATGATATTTCTCAATCATCACAGGCTTGATGTAGTAATTGTGTTCAAAGAATATGGGACCAAATACTAAACTTTTGACTACTTTAATACACTATGAGTTAATTGGTCAGAGAACTTATGACTTCTTTAAATAGGGGGACTAGATGCATAAAGTGCTTTTATTTTTCTAAATGGTGAAACAGAAATTTATGAAAATATCCTCATATAAAGGTGACATTATATACTGTCACCTCATATGAAACATTTGATCTGAAATCCAAAATGTTGGAGTTTAGAGCCACATTTAAAATGTTATCTTCACTGTCAAATAGATATGTTGTGGACTGTATACTCAATACAATCTAAATCTGATACCCTCACTGTGTCTTTGACTGATACTGCTTTTAAACTGGTCTGGTCAGTCTACTCAAATATTTGTACTATACATGTTTCTATCTGCAGGCAAAACTTTGATAATTTGTAATTTATAATATGATACATTAATTTCTGAATAGATATGGAAGGTTTCAGGACGCTGATATATCTGAATATGTTGAAAAAATATACTGCCACTATTTTCACCACCAAAGAATAGAATTGTGATTTTAATATGATTTGACTCTTTGCAGGCTGTCAGGCTGTCTAGTCACAGAGGAAGGCTGTGCTTCTCTGGTCTCAGCTCTGAGGTCAAACCCCTCACACCTGAGAGAGCTGGACCTGAGCTACAATCACCCAGGAGACTCAGGAGTCAGACTGCTCTCTGCTGGACTGGAGGATCCACACTGCAGACTGGAGAAACTCAAGTATGTAGAGGGTTTATGTCAATGTTCATATCAGACATGTTTGACTTTTCAGGCTAGTTAAGACAAACATTCTGACCACCACTTGGACAAAGTTGTGTGTGTCCTGTGTGTGTCCTGTGTGTGTGTGTGTGTGTGTGTGATTGTCTTGTGTGTGTATGTGTGTGTCCAAGTGTGAAACACACATACACACACACACAGGACATACACACACACAGGACATACAGGACACACACACACACACACACAGGACACACACACACACACACCACACACACACACACACACACACACACACACACACACACACACGACATACACACACACACACGACATACACACACACACACAGGACATACACACACACACACAGGACATACACACACACACACAGGACATACACACACACACACACAGGACATACACACACACAGGACATACACACACAGGACATACACACACACACAGGACACACACACACACACAGGACACACACACACACAGGACACACACACACGACACACACACACACAGGACATACACACACACACACAGGACACACACACACAGGACATACACACACACACACAGGACATACACACATACACACACACACACAGGACATACATACACACACACACACAGGACATACACACACACACACAGGACACACACACACAGGACACACACACACACACACACACAGGACATACACACACACACACAGGACATACATACACACACACACTGGACATGCACACACACTGACCACACACACCCACTCACACACACACTGGGCGCACACACACACACAGGAAAAATACACAGGACACACACACAGGACACACACACAGACACACAAACTTGACGCACACACTGGACTCGCACACACACTGGACACATACAAACACACACGACACACACGATACACACACACTGGACTCACACAAACACTGGACTCACACACACACTGGACTCACACAAACACTGGATTCACACACGCACTGGACACAAACACTGAAAACGTTCTTACCAACGCTTGACCAGTGCGTGTTTGTGTCCAGTGCGTGTTTGTGTCCAGTGCGTGTTTGTGTCCAGTGTGTGTGTGTGTGTGTGTGAGTTCAGGTGTAGCCCTCAATGAATGTCTGTTTTTTCTGCTTACCGCTACAGTGTGGAACATGGTGGAGAGAACACAATGAAACCTGGACTTAGAAAATGTGAGTGTTGACTGCTGTGAAGAATATGACTAAGAATAAGTCTTAATTCAAGTTAAGTCAAAGACCACCATCATTACTGACTTGGTCATATTAAATATCAGCTGTATTTCTACAGAAGCAGAAATCAGGGACACCAACGTTTACAAAGAGTTGCTTTGACAGTGTGTGTGTGTGTGTGTGTGTAATTAATGTGAATAAGTGTGTTTCATATTACCATACAGTATAACATATGATCATTCAACAAGTCTCAAGTTACCTTAACTTCTCCTTTTGATACCTAGAAACATCTACATTAAATGAATTAGTGAAAAGTGAGTTAACATTCTAATGTGAATGATGATGATTTCTAATATTGTGTCTGGTTTCATCCATCAGATGTCTGTGATCTCACACTGGACCCAAACACAGTAAACAGACACCTCTCTCTGTCTGAGGAGAACAGAAAGGTGACCTGTAGGAGAGAGGAGCAGCGGCATCCTGATCACCTAGAGAGGTTTGAGGTCTGGGAACAGGTGCTGTGTAGAGAGGGTCTGACTGGGCGCTGTTACTGGGAGGTAGAGTGGAGTGGGAGAATGGGGGCTGTTATAGGAGTGACATATAAAGGAATCAACAGGAGAGGAGGGGGTAAGGACTGTTGTCTTGGATGTAATGACAAGTCCTGGAGTCTGATCTGCTATGACAACAGTTACTCTGCCAGGCACAATAATAACTCCACTACCATAGACGTCCCCTCCTCCAGCTCCCACAGAGTAGGAGTGTATCTGGACTGGCCAGCCGGCACTCTGTCCTTCTATAGAGCCTCCTCTGACACACTGACCCACCTGATCACATTCACCTCCACATTCACTAAGCCCCTCTATCCAGGGTTTAGGGTTCATTATGATGGCTCTTCAGTGTCCCTGAAATAATAACTGGGACAACACCACTGGACAACACACACTGGACATTCACACACAGTGGATACACACATGCTGGACACACAGGACCACACTATGACAAACACACACACACACACACACACACACTAGACAAACACACACACACTAGACACAACAACACACACACTAGACCAGTGCTTCTCAATTAATTTTCTGTTACGCCCCCCCCTAGGAAGAAGAAACATTATCGCGCCCCCCAACTCTCCGCCGCGACTGTAAATAGTATCATTTGTCTATAAAAATTGTTATAAGTACACCTCTGACATAACATTGGATGCTTATTAACATTAAAGAAAAATAAACAAGAAAGAATATAAGAGCAACTTTCCAACAAAGAATAACGTTCCTTATACAGTGTTTTTTTAGTTTTGTAACGGAAAAGACTTCAATGTGCAATCAATTTGCCTGAAAAATATAAAAAAAAATTAACCCTTATTTAAACTGTAAACATTTTTTGACCATTTGATACTGAAAAATACATTAAATATAATCAATAAATAATAATAAATTCAAATTGATCAGCAACATTAACTCAGGAGCACAATATATGAAACATTTTGACATATAAAACAAAATGAATAAAACAATTTGTGCTGATTTTAAAAAATCTAAATTAGGAAGCCAGGATTAATGGCTACAATGAGCACGTTTTGCAGAGCACAGCTTTTCGAAGCGGGGTTTGAAGCATGATACTGCAACTCTCAGCTCCTGCTCAATGTTTAGCTGGGACCTGTACTTGGTCTTCAGTGCAGCAACAGCAGAGAAGCCAGTCTCACAAAGATAAGATGTTGCAAAAGGAAGAAGAATGCCCATGGCCCTCTGCCCTAAGAGTGGATACTGCCTCTCTACACTCAGCCAGAATTCACTCAGTGTCTGTGATGTGAACCTCAGTCTCAATGTGGAGTCAGACGTCATATCAATGAACTGGTCCTCCTCTGCAGAGCTGAAACCAGTTGGAGCTGGTGCATTGAAAGGATCTCTCACCCAGTCATATTGGGAAACTGTTTTCAGGGAAGTACTTTTTAAAGAATCCCATCAGTGATGAAATATGCTCCTTAATATATGGAATCACTGAGGTGGCATCATAGTCAGTAGTGTCAACAAATTCATGCAGGTTCTGGAATGAATCAGTATTTCCTTCATCAAGTCGCCTGCCCCACATTGCAAGCTTTCGAGTGAAAGAGCTGATCTTGTCTGTGACCTGAGGGAGGTGTTTATCTTTCCCTTGAAGCTGTAGCTTTAGTTCATTTAGCTTTCCAAATATGTCACTCAGGTAGGCCAGTTTTGCCAGGAAGTTCTCATCACTAAATGTTTCTGTGATGTCCATACTTGTGCTCCTGCTCCAAAAACATTCTTATCTGCTCTCTGAGCTCAAAAACTCTGGGACAAAACTTTTCCTCGTGACAGCCACCTTGCTTCACTGTGAAACAGTACAGCTTGATGTTCAGCTCCCCATCTCCTCACAGATAGCAGAGAAGACTCTTGTTTTTAGTGGTCTGGTCTTTATAAAATTGACTACACCTACAATGTCAGTCATAACCTCACTTAATTCAGAGGGAAAGGTGCCTTGATGCCAGTACTTCTGTGTATAACACAGTGTGTCCACTCAGCATTAGGTGAGGCCTTCTTGATGAGTGCCCGAAGTCCTTTTTCTCATCCCTGCATGGTTCTGTGCACCATCACTGCAAACACCAATGCAGTTCTCCCACTTTAGCCCATTCTCAGTCAGGAAGCAGTCCAGCATTTTGAATAGCTCTTCAGCTGTGGCTCTGTCTCTGACATATTATACAAAAAGTAGATCCTCACACAGGGAGTTTGTCATGTCAAACGTACATAAGCGATAAACAAACAGTCTTTGTTGCTGTCAGTTGCTTCATCGAAACTGTAAGGCAAAACGTTTGTCTTTGAGTTTATCTACCAGCTGTTCTTTAATATCGTTAGCAATGTCATTTATACGTCTGGCGACAGTGTCATTGGACAGAGGGATAGTTTTTATTTTTGCAGCACTTGCGTCATCCAGCATGACAGAGACCATGTCTAATGCTGCAGGCAGTATCAGCTCCTCTGGCTATGGAGTGGGGTTTTTTGCACTGAGCAATTTGGTACGCCACCCTTATATGATGCTAACAGTGCTCGCTGGTTTACTGAAGTAGCATTCACAAAGCGGGACGATTGTTGACAATATTCGGCACGTTTTCGCTGAAAAAACTCAAGCGGCTTATCAGCGTGATTGGGGTTGTAATGTCTTTAAGTGACGCCTTAATTTATTTGGCTTCATGCTGTCCGCTGCCAACACTTTTTAGACACAAGTAACATACCGGTCTTTCCTCGTCTCCCACCGTAGTCACAGTGGAAGCCAAGCGCGACATACACTTCGTCATATTTCCTCGTCTTAGCTTTCGGGGAGACTTACGTTGTCTCATTATCTCCGTCTCTCTCTCCGCCTTTCTTTTCATCCCTGTTAAATATTTTTCCCTGGTGTCTCTAAGGGTTTGTTATCTGCACTTCATATCTCCTGCTCTGTGCTCTTGTTCGGTAAAAAAAAAAACTACTCGCGGCAAAAAAAAGCGTGTTCCCTGGGGTCACGCGCCCCCCCTGGGCATCGTTCCGAGCCCCCCCAGGGGGGCGCGCCCCACTATTTGAGAAGGACTGCACTAGACAAACACACACACACACTGGACAAACACACACACACTGGACACACAAACACACACTGGAAACACACACACACGCTGGACAAGCTCACACTGGACACACACTGGACAAACACACACACTGGACAAACCAACACACACACACAAACACACTGGACACACACACACACGCGCACACACAGTGGACGCACACACAGTGGACACACACACACACACACACACACACACACACACAGTGGACACACACACAGTGGACACACACACACACACACACAAGCACACTGGACACACACACACACACACAGTGGACAAACACACACACACACACAGTGGACACACACACAGTGGACACACACACATGTGGACACACACACACACACACACACTGGACAAACAAACACACACACTGGACAAACACACTGTTACGTTCCCCAGTTTCTGTGTTGTAGTTTGTATATTTGTGAGTGTGTTTCAGGTAATGGCTTCCTGAAGTTCTCCAAGCAGCTGATTGGTTGGCCCCATTGCTGATTGGAGAGCTGACCCCGCCCCTCATCAGGACGCAGCTGCTCCAATTAACACCCCACCTAAAGCCAGTGTGCTGTTGCTCAGGAAAAAAAGAGATGATTGCAGAGAGATATTTGCTGAGAGAGGAGGTTGATGGCAGAGGGTTTATATGTTGGTTGTTTCTCAGAAAGAGAATTTGTTATGTACTTAGTTGTTGCTGAGAAACCTTATTATGTTCTGTGTTTGTTGCTCAGAGAGAGAGAGAGAGAGCTTCTTTAATGTCCTGAGTTTTTCTCAGTTTAGTTGTGTAATTGTTTGTTATTCTGTTTCCTTTGTTCCCAGCGGGGAAGGGGAAGGCACCTAGGGAGTGCTTAGGCAAGAGGCCCGCGGGCATACATATACCCGTAGTAGTTTGCTGTCTATGCACACTAGGAAAGACCTGGGCGGACCATCCCCTGTATTTTGGTTAGTGCACCAGGTGGTGCTAGTTAGGTAAGTAGTGGGTAGGCAGGTAAGGTAGGAGAGGGGGCTTTGATATTTAGTTTATTTGCTTTGGTTCCGTCCAGCCCCTTTTCCCCAACCTTACCACGTGAAGGAATAAATTCCCTGTTAACGGTATTCTGCCTATTTGTCATCCTTGTTCACACCTACACTTCCCTACCTTATTCACAACACGGAGAATTAAGTTGTAGCAGGGTGTTGCGTTCCCTCTTTCTAGAGGCTTGCGTAACAGGTTTGTATGCAGTCTGATGATATACCAGGGCCTGGGGATGTAGTTATTTCTAGAGGTGTGCGTAACAAAGACATATCCACATCGAACTTAAAGACAGGAAGTAAACCAAAAATGTGGCGACTCTCCACATCTATCAAGACAACTGGAGCACTGGGCCAGACACTCTTAAATAGAACCTGGACCAGCTCAGGTGAAACACCTTCCCACTAACGAGATGGACAAGCCAGCACAGGTGTAACACATACTGACTAACGAGGTGACACCAATCAGTGCGTCCTACGTGCTAACGAGCTATACCACCTGCTAACGAGCTATACCACCTGCTAACGAGCTATACCACCTGCTAACGAGCTATACCACCTGCTAACGAGCTATACCACCTGCTACGAGTTAAAAGACAACAAATATATCCTATATTTTGTTGGAAAAGTTAGCTTTTTTTTTCTTTGCTCGTTAGCACGTCTAGCTCGTTAGCACGTCTAGCCGTTAGCACGTCTAGCACGTCTAGCTCGTTAGCACGTAGGACGCACTGATGGTGTCACCTCGTTAGTCAGTATGTGTTACACCTGTGCTGGCTTGTCCATCTCGTTAGTGGGAAGGTGTTTCACCTGAGCTGGTCCAGGTTCTATTTAAGAGTGTCTGGCCAGTGCTCCAGTTGTCTTGATACATGTGGAGAGTCAACACCTTTAGTGCTCCACCTTT